>NW_009918854.1:41694-72339 GCF_000696875.1 Nestor notabilis
TTTACAGTCTAGGAAACTTTAATCAAAAAATTACTTTAATTCGCAAGTGCCCTGCAGTTCTGTATCTCTCCGACCTACAATAATTTACATTAATTATGTTCCATTAATTGCTTCTAATGATCAAGGCAAAAACTTTCTCTTCCTTTTCACCTGCTTCAGTAGCTACCTGTACTGCCTTGTTCAGGAAATAATCCTCCTGATTGCAGCCTTCGTTTTTATTTTTAAGAAGATGGCCACAGACTTTACTCACACACCCGAGAGAGAATTTCCTTTCAGCCAAGGAATTATAGCTGGGACTGCCTGCAGAATGCAGTAATTATATCATGGATGAGTAACCACTCATCATAAGGGTAAGTGAATGGCGTGGAGGCCAAGCCATTAAGATCAACTCTCCTCTCAGCACGACAAGGAGAATGGTTTCAAAACCCAGGTAAAGCTGCTTTGTGCCTGTTAAGCAGTGCCCAAGAGGGGCTCCTCAACGGTGAATGGCTATCTGAGCCATTTCAGACACGAGAGTTACTGTTAGGAACTCAGTCTTAAGACTCACACTGATTTCCTTGCCAAACATTCTCTACTCTTTTTATCACAAACATGGGCTGATTCTAAGGTGGATGTTTTGAAGATAAAAGAAAGAAAACTCCTAGGACAAGAGTCTCAGCTGTCACTCCAGTCAGTGTAGCACAGTGCTGACTGAAACCACAGTCCAACCTCAGTTCCGAAAACCCGAAAAAAGGATTTATTTTGCAGGCAGATAATAAAAAAGTGGAATGTCAAGCTCAGATTATAAAATTGGTTGCTTCCTTCTTTGTGCATTTTAGGTTTTGTGCATAATTGGAACCTTTGGCATCTACAAGTAAGAAGGGCAGCACAGTAGAGAAACGGGGTCTGTCTTAACTCCTTCAAAACTGAACTTGGCAGAGCAGAGATAAAATAGGCGAGAAAGGTTGTCTGTGTAGGAACATTACACCAAGACTGAGACACATTCAAGTCAAAATTAAGGAAAGGATAAAAAGAGAATGCAATTTAAATGCCAGAGAATTAATCCAGGACTAAGAGGATCCAGAGGAATGCCCAGACCCCCATTGCTTTCTTATCCTACTCAAGGTGAATCATTTCCCTCTCTACATCACTACACTTCCACCAGCAAAGTAGCAAAACCCCTGATAAGCTCTCCACCAGTGTGCTTTGTTTTCTCTCATAAAATTACTTCAGTAAGACCTAGGCATTAGATCTCAAATTTAACTGAGTTAATTGACTCAAACTGACTTAGAGTGATTTGGGAATACCTGACTATCTATGACCCCTGCTACCTCGGTAGACGGAGGAGGTAACTGTGTCTTCTTACCATAACTTGTTCTCTTCTGCTTCAGGGCTCTGGGAATTTCTGTAACTTTAAGTCCTACCTACAAGAAACTATGCTGAAAATTGCAGTGCTGGATGATCAAACTAAATTTGCAGACACCAGATCCTATTCTATACACACAAAAATAAGTATCAAACATATCTACAAATTCTACTGTAAATCAGCGTTAGTCAGCTTCATGATTAAAGTAAAAACATCTTTCTTCAAATCTACTTCTTCAGTTTATTATTAAAAATATCAAAATGAAATCACTTACAATTACTACTAATTATTATAAGATAAATCAAGACAAGATGAAAAGCTTGGCCTGAATGCAGCCAATGGAGAAAAAACCAGACTGGTATTGTTGAAACATTAATTTTCATTCCTGATGAAGCAAATAAGAGTCTTAAGCCAAAGGATCATATTTGTCTGTTAAACTTTCAGGGTTATCTACCTACTTAAGCTTTGCAGACAGACATCTGTGAATTTTCAGATTATATGAAATAAACAATATTTAAAAGATGCCCAAACCTGGTTTACTGCCTCTTCCTCCTATTAAATATAATTCCTATTTACTTTTCAAGAGGGATTTCAGCTCATGGGTTCATGTGCTCAATGCTACTAAAGAATCAAAAACAGCTGTTGTTTTCTACAACAAGCACTGTAAGTACTTTGGAAACTTGTAAAGGACTTATTTTTAGATGAGTGATATGGTAATACCCCAGCAGTGTCAGACTGGTGCTTCACTGCAGTAATGCAAGCAACCCAGCTACCCACAGTGGCAGCAATTGAGGTACCTCGTCTCTACAGATTTCACTGTACCCCATCAGGTCCTTTTGGCCAGCAGCACCATCACAAGTTGCTTCTGTTATTGTTGCAATTGCCCAAGCAATTGCCCAATCTTTTGGGTTTAAGCATGTGTAAGCACAAAATCAGAGTGCTTGACCATAAGCTGACATAATGGAGACCGCTACCTAATCAGAGAAGTTATGTAACAACCAGCATCCAGTGGGATGCTTGATTAAAGGGCTCTGGATAGACAGGGCCTGTTAAATTGTTCCTATGAAATTCATAGAAAGCCTGATTGTTTTTCCAGTGCTAAAAACCACTACAAAATCTGCCAAAATTGATGTCCACATTAACAACTGCTGACTTCAATGGCCAGGGCTGGCCACAAGACTGCATATGGGTAAGAATGGCAGCTATGGTCAATCTGTACAATCCACAGGCAGCCTCAGGCTCAAAAGTGGTAAGTTATTTGTAGCTTCTGCAGAGTAATAAAATGTGTTACATGACAAGTAATTTGCAGGTTACATGGTAAGTGTTTTACTATTGAAATAATGATCTTTCAAGACACCAGAAAAAAAAATGTGTTTCTGGCTTCATAGCTTTTGCTACTGAGTATTCACACTATTGACATGGTAGTTAGTACATAATAAAAAATTCAAGTTTTCAGATAGTTATCTCCTAAATCTGCCAACACAGGGCTGGAATCCATAGAAAAGACCCACTCCCTGAAACCACTTCAACTGGTAGCTGTAACCAACCCACTTCTCTCCATTTACTTTGCCAAACCAAATATGAGGCTAAACAAGGTGATATTTGAACTCAGCTCCAGCATGGTGCTGGGAAGAGATTCCAGAAAAATTTGTTTATTGCTGATCTACCACATTCTTATGCCATGTTCCACAGGTCATTAAGTGAAATGTCAGACTATTTTGACAAATGCTCAGCGTGCGATCTCCCCTGACTGACATGTAAGCAAACTTGGTTTCATAACTAAGATGACAAACGAGCAAGATGCTGTCAGACGTTATCCCTTCATGCTGTGTGAAGTGAGCCATCAGCCAGCATACCCAAAAGTGCTGGCAGAGGCTTAGGCTCTGGATGAAGAACAGCACGACTAAGGAATTGCTGCCTTTAATCTAGACACAGCCAAGTACTCTACACTAGGTGGAAGGTGTTTCTTGACTCCAGTTTTTGATGCACCTTTCTCTCCTCAAGTCATTTTAGACCAGAAAGCTACTCTGTCACAATAAATTAAAAAGTAAAAAGGATGAAGGCAGAAATTCAAGCAAGCAGCAGAACTGTCAGTCATGAATTTGAGGGTATAGACAAGAATGCAGCAGAAAACAGGCTGTTAATGTGACATGTTGCACAATTAGCAAAACACCAGGCTACCTCCATCATGTTGGAGCTGGATATTCTATTACATCCTCCCAGCAACAGCAAAGTTACATTTTGGTTTTGTCTCCGTTCATTTATGCAAGATTACATTAGGGGATGTTAACACAGCATGTCAACAACAGCTTGCAATCCCTCTCCATACTGTGATCAGCGATCTCAGCGTACAGGAGAAAGGAATGAATGGCAGATAATCTGTGTTCATACTTCATTAAGCCCCTGGGTCTTGCAGGAATAATAAATACATTTTCATGGGCCATGCTGAAAGGGAGGAAGGGCAGCTAACTAATGCTGGTTTGTGGAACAGCTGCTACAAGATCAATGCAAAACTAAAGACCCAGCCTGAAAAACTCAATCCTTAGTCTCAATCCTTTTTTAATTGAAGGAGAAACTGAGGGCACCCAGCAGTTTTCACATTTAGATGCACAGTATGGCTTACTTGTGTTTTCCAAGCTACCACGAAGTGTCAAACACCAATCTGAACCTTCTGCTCTGCCAATAATTGATAAAGATGCTTTCCCAATAGCTGTCAAATAATCCTCTGATCATCTACATTCTCCATTTGGTTGGCTTGACAGATGAAAGCAGGGGTTTATTTTCAAAACATTTTCAGCTTTCAGTTTATTATACCATTATGTTATCGGCCAGGATTTAGGGAACAAACTTTGAAAATGATTCAAGAACGTGTCCATTTTTTTAAACCCTTGATAATAATTTAGTAAAACTTCAAAGCACCTAACAGTTGGGTGTTTTCAGTGTGGGAGTACAGGATAGAGCTTGGCATCCAACTAAGCGAAAGACAAGACAGACACATCTTGGAAGATGGACTCTAATGTATTCTGACCTGTACAGGTAAGTTTGTAAAGCTAGGAGTAGGGAAGGATCATAGAACCATACTGACCTTCTAAATATCTACAAGTAGGAAAAAGCCTGTGCAGCACTAGAAAAGGCAATAGTTGTGGACTCTGAACTCACAGAGCCCTCCTCTTGCAAACATGCATGCTGTAGTGATTATTTCCAGGTTGGATACAGGGTCATTGCAAATGCTTTCTTCTAAACATCCAGCCAGATGTTTCCACAACACCTAGTGGGCTTCATCTGGACCCTGTGTGCAGGAAACACTTAGTGAAAAGGCCGTGACTGCAACACAGAGCAGAAGACCTCCTGAGAAACACAACCGCCTCTTTAGGCAAGCTGCAAACTCAAAAATTTCCACTTTAATCAAAAGCGTTTCCACCTAACAGAACTGACAAGGTTCTTACAATGAAGTATAAGAGATAATTTAGTCAGCAGGCTCTTCAGTAAAATCTGACTGAAGAGCCACCCACACCAAACAGAAAGGGGAGCCGTGATGTTTAGTTACATCTACTGCTTCCCCATGACAACCTTCCCAGTTGCTGTGGTAGGGGATGAGTACTGCCAGCTCTGGGGAAGGTCTGACTCAAGGGAACATCTCCTCCCTCAGACATGAAGCCTCAGGGCCACCTTCAGAAACAGGCAAAGCAAAGGTTTTCCTCTGTACTGTGCAATGTGACAACGCAAGACACTTTTAGGTGCTCCATCACTTCTCCCCCCCATGTCCCCTGCAGTTAAACAGGCAGAATGCTGCTGAGAAACTGCTCCTCAACACTTAGGAGCATCTAGCACAACTGATCCCTGCATGGTTGCTCCTCTAGCACCAGCTTAAAAACCTTAGTAATGTTTTTTAAACACCACCTGAAATTAACTTCAAGTAAATGTCTTCAAAATCATTTCTGTTCTAAGGCAACTTTTCCAGCTGCCTTGAGCCAATACTCAACTTTAGGAATCTGAGCTTAAAAAATGAAAACAGTGATGATCAGAATTCTTCAAATATCATTAGCACTGTTTGCACACAAAATTTCACAGGGATACATTTGGGAAGCTGGAAAAGTTTAACAAAGGTTATGGCTGTAGTGGAGAACTGCTGGCAAGGGAAGCAAGTCTGATGAAGAGAACTGGGCTAAAAATAATGTGTTAATGAATTAAATGAGCATTATTAAAAAAAAATCATTGGGGAAGACGTTAGAAAAAACATTTTTCCATTTAAATCCAATCAATAAAGAGACAAGCATTCAGACAGAATATAAACTTAGGTAATACAGAGCTGGTATTTGAGTTTTGATCTACCCATATGCTTTTGAGTACTTTGCAAAATCAAGCCATTTCAGCTGTTTCCAGTTTCTTCACGGAACACTACCCATCAAAGGAATACAGCTATTTCACATAATTAATAATTACCTGAAAATCAAATGCTTCTTTAGAGCTATTTCTAGTGCTTTTTGCCACAAATAATATCTCCTCTGAAATGTACAGTGAGAAGATGCAGCATTTGTGAACCATGAAATTTAATTTCTTATATTTTATACAGTATGAATGTTTTATATTAAAATGTACTATCCAAACAAACTGTTTTGTACCTAAACTCCCAACAGTCACTACAGACCAGTGGATAACCTTTGTAATTCTCAGAAATTTACTTCAAGATATTTAACTGCTAACAATTAAATCTAACAAGCAGAAAACCCAGTGAAGAACATCCACAGGAAAGCTTTTGCTTTCCCAATTAACTCAAAGCTGGAAGAAACTTTCTTGCAGGTTATTCAGTCTCCATTTACGAAGAGTTCGTGAACCAACCCAAATGCTTTGAGAAAGAAAGTTAATGCACTAAATGATGCATTCCCGACAACAGTCACGATACGTCTGTTCTCGGACTCTGCAGCCTAAGCCTCAAAGGATTAAGCCACTCTGTCCTTGAGTTTTACATCAAGCCAAAGATTAAAAAAGAAGAGTCTAAGCAATTTGGAGGTGAGGAAAAAGACGCTTCATTCCTTTCCAGCACAGATTTCGGCTGGTGTCTCATGCGAAGGGCAATAATAGTTCATATTACTTAGCTGGTTCAATTAGCAAAGGTGTTGATCTGCACTGACGATGCCACTGCCACCTGCTCTTTCTGTTTCTGTGAAGTTTGGGATGGTTCTGGAGATGTGGCAAGGTGAAAGACCTGATTTTTTCTGAATGGGAAGAATCACTGCAGAAGCTAAGTCCTCAAATGTATACTTAAATGCCTTTGGTATAAAAATGGTAACAAAAAAAGAGCAAGTATGACAGATGAACAGAGAAGTTACTGTAAGATCAATTTAACAAATTACTTTAAACCAGAAGACCTGAGGAACAAAAACACATAATGAATATTTTTTCCCAAATTTTCAAGTTTTAATTTAATTTTGTGTTACTACTTATCTGTTTAGAGGATCCAACACACCTGTGACATGCTAGCATTGGTATCACGCTTTTTGTTCAGATGCATCAAGTAACAATTCAGACTAGTCTTCTGATATATGAAATGACATTAATAGAAGAAAACTAACTTCAAAGTGATCACTGACAAGAGATCAAGAAGAATCCAAATTTGAGGATACTATTTAGTTTCAAATGCATTTCTTCAGCTTCACAGAAACATGGATTTTCAAGGCAGACTTAAATCTTAATGTGATTACTACCTTACTATGTATGAGCACAGAAATAAAAAGCCAGGAGGATAAAAGTACAGCTGGCCATGACATTATTTTGGAAGAGTCTTTTAGAAGGATTGAATCTGAAATGATACACAGGCAGTGAGCTCTGGGACTTTGTCTGAAGGTATCATCAGTCTGAGGACAAAATGACTCTAAACTTCTGTAGAGATGAAAGGTCCCAAATCTGTCAGCTTCTGTATTTAGCATCCCACAGGGTAGATTGGAAAGAAAGCACAGGGTCCTGGTCTGCGTGGCAGATTGTTTTATAGCATTTGAAAACCTGAGGTGAGACACAAGAGCAGTAACCCCTTTCCACTTTAAGAATGTGCTTCACAAACCAGACTTTGTAGTTTCTATTTCTTAAAACCCCCCAAACAATCACAAGTGAAAAAAACCCAGCGAGGTTGAAATCACTCTTGGTGGAAAAGAAGTTTTACACTTTCAAGCTGTTGCTGGTTCTTGGTGGATGCAAAACTAAAGCAGGTACGCTGGGCAAGGGCAGTTGTTGATGAAGAGGGACAATTTCAGGGGGTGGGGCAATTAACCTTTCTGTATTTCCAAAGAGATGCCTAAAGTTCTTCTACAGACATGTCTGTATTTGTTTCTTACTTACAATGGTTACTTACAGGCTACTGCTGACAACTTTCTTTCAATGATTTACCTGTTTTCAGAAGATACCTTAATGTCCTCTCTAGAATCTGGCCCAGCCATTGGCATTTTATCAGGTACTTTATTAACTGGGCTGCTTGGTTCTTGCCCAGTTGCCCAAGAAAGGGTTTGAGACATTAAGATTATTCTATAAAAATCCAGTTTGTTATTTAAGGATTGAAAAAACCTATATACAGTTATGAAAGGTTATAAAAGCTCTTCTGTGAAATATGTAGTTTGCAACTGTTCCTAATTATCAATGGAATTTCTAAAGGAATTAAATTAGTGCTTTCACTTGTAAAGACAACAGTCCTCAAATAATTCAAGGAAAATGTTCGTCCCAGAAGACTCATTAGAACAACCTCCAAAGACCGCAAGCAACTGAGAGGAAAGACTTTCCTTTAAGCCTAGTTTCCCAGTGAACTAAGGCTATAAAAAGCAATTAAAATCCCAAGAGGAAGATGCAGCTTCAGAATCCGTAACACCATGAACATTATAAATCCATCTCCACAGAAACAAACCTGAAATAAAAACTTTATCAGCAAGAGAAGCCTTTAATAAATTCAAACAGCAAAAGCCAAGCAGTGATGTATTTTCTTGTGTAAAAAAAGGCAAGAAAAGGAAACAGATTCAGTAACTGTCACAACAGCATGTAAGTGACACAAGGCAAAGTCTGCCCAAACACCCCTCTTTCCCAGTAGCTTCTGGCTTTGTGTATCACCGGTGCTAGCACTGTGTGATTCATCTGAGGGCGCAGTTCATGAAAATATAGCATTATCTCAGATGAAATGAGGCTGGCAATATTGTCCTCAGTGTCTTTTGGAGAATTTTTGCTCGTGTGCTAGCATTACTCTGGTGAGGAATCAGAATGACATGATTAGAGCAGGACAAGAAACCAGAACTATAAGGATGACCTATTAAAATCTAGAGACCATAAGAACTACAGCCATAAGCACATATTGTCCAGAATAATGTTCAACTGCAGTACATTATATATAAGTTCCAACTCTCCTGAATTTTCCCCTTAAAATTCTTACAAATATACAATCTCCCCTTCCTCAGAATAAACCCACAATGTCTATAAACATCATAACAGCATAGAAAGCTACCTGAAGACGGATGGACTAGAAAAATCATCAGTGACAACCAGAGCTGCTAAAATTCAGCAGCTATAGTTAAAACCCACGCTGCTTTCTATAACCTGGGCCAGAACCAAGCTCCGACACACAAACCTATGCAAAATAATTCATCATTAAAGTATCACAACAACAGCTACAAGCTTTGCTACTGGTCTAGCCATGGGAAAGGTAGGGAAACAAAAGTCCCTTCACTCATGGCAGCAGATGACAGGTAGGGGACAAAAGGCAAAACCAAGACCCCTTTTACACAGGGTTGTGGTGCTTCATGTTCTTTAAAACCAAGCAGACAATTGGGAAATACAACAATACAGGTATAGATCAGGATGGTTGGCACCTGGAGTGCCTGCTGAAGCAACATGCTGGATCCTTGGTAAACACACACTTACTCCAATGAGATTCCTCAGCTTTGGCACTGCAGAGCTGCTGGTAAAGGTCCCATGAAAGAAGACATGCTAGATTTTCACAAGGGGAAAAGCATCCCTCCCAGCATGGTATCTATCCTCCTCTTTCACAGTGACACAACAGGAAGTGTTTCCATGCACTGAATACTGACAGACAAGTTTCACTGAGAAGATGGAAAGATCATGCAGTAAAATAAACACAGGGTGATGTTACTCAGCTCTGCCTATGGAAACAACTCAAGACTGCATGGATGAACAAGTAAATAAGTGTTTGCTAATCTGCAGGATGACAAAAATTGATTTAGCCTTCTAAATTGCACAAATACAATTAGAATGCAAATATGATTACCACTGGACACAGCATTAGCATTGCTGACGTGGCAGGCATAGGAAAGGAGGAAAGCTAAGAAATACTTGGAAAAACATTTCTACTTTAAGCTACATAAACAGTGTAATGAATTTTCCTGTTGTGTGCTGGACATATGGCTTTGAAATAAATGGTTTTTGGCAAAGGCAAACACTACAAGGAAACAGAAGAGCTTTCAAGGAACCCAGCAAATTGCAATGTCCTGAGGTAGTATCTCAAAACAACCATGACAGATGTTATGTATGGAAAGTATTTTCCAGATTTAAGCTAACGAACAGCAGACAAAGCTCCTACAGCACCTCTGTCTAAGGAGTACACAAGTCCTGAGCTACTAAGTTGATTTGGTTTTGTTTTACCAAGTTACAACCCTATTCTTTCGGTATTCAGCCTGCCTGGCTGCCACAGAAAAGTGAATCAACAGAGCTCTATTTGTTCCCTGTACAAACCAGCAAATCCTATGATGTTTAGCATGTCATTTTTAAGTGAGTAGTCATTAAAACTTAAAAACTTGCTCATTGCTTAGGAATCAGTGGAATTGATTCAACTGGCAATTAACAGCTCTTGTCATCCACATAATTACTGACAGGCTGGCCGCTTCACTAAATCCAAAGTGTTCCCAACTGACTAACTAGTCAGCAGCTCTAAATTCAGCAAGAAAACTCACACTACCAAACTGATGAGATTGTCTCAGTGTGAGACAACCCAATGCTGGGAAACACTTCGCTTAGTATAGAGACATCAGTCATCTTTTTACTCTGATTTATGGAGCTTTAAACCAAGAAAGGATGGTTGCTTATCTACCAGTGATTGAGACCTAACTGCAGTGCAGTGTGGGCACCAGGAATGTTCCTAAAAGTAACACTACAAAAATGAGCAATGCAAACTTTCCCTAAGCTGGAAACAACAATTATGAGCGAAATTAAGGAAAACAAAGAAAAAGTGAAGGGAAACTACAATTTTATCCAAGTGCTTTACTAAGTCCTAAAAGCCACAGTCAACAAGCTTGCAATCAGGTTTCAGTTTAAACTGGTTGAGTGTGGAAATGAGCACCGTATTTACAGAAATACAGTCACTAAAGAGGATGCAGTCAACATGCTGGAGGGCAAATCCACCCTCCAGAGGGACCTGTGTGGGCTGGAGGAAAGGCCAGCACCAGCCTCAGGAAGCCCCGCAAGGCTGAGTGTCCCTGCTGCTGGGACACACTCAGACTCTGCATGGGGACAGTCCAAGATGCTGGGCTGAGGAGAGGCTGAGGCAACAGGGCTTGTTAGTGGAGAGGAGAAGGCTTTGGAGGAACCTAAAAGCAGCCCCGATGAGGTGGCTACCAAGAGGACAGAGCCTTCTTAAGGTGTGTGACAGAAGAACGTAAGATTGAGCTCATAAGCTGAAACGGGGGATGTGTGACTGTATATGAAAAAACTTCCATGTGGGTAACTAAGCTTTGGAGCATCCAACAATGATGACAATCATAAGATAAACTTAAAACCTTACAAAACTAATGACAATGCCGAGGAAATCACCTGAACATTGAATGCAGACAAATACAGGGGTCCTATCTCTGAAAAGCATCCTCTGTCACTGGGAAGGTCTTTTGATGAAAATAACAAATTACAACACATCTCTAGATCACTTCAGTAGCTGATAAGGTAGTTTGGGGGTACATAAGTAGCAGGCTAGCAAGTCTGAATATTGAGCTAATCTCTTTGTCTAGCACTTGTGAAAATGAATGTTGATGACTCTGCCCAAATCTGTCGTACACATGGTCAGGAACAAAAAGATACTGACACGTTGCAACGTGTCTGGAAAGAACTGCAGAGTTACTAATGCTGCCTTAACAACATATACTTTAAAGCTGCCTTAACGTATGTCCTTTAAAAAATAATTAATGTAGAAGTGAGTTGATGGTCACTGGCTGAAGGAAGCTGGAAGCAATGAAGTTCAGTAACTGACTGAAGGAGGCCCTGAGGGTTGGAAGTTGAAGCTGCACTAACTTAGATAAGACACAGGGTTTTTTAAAGCAATTAACTGAACAACTTGAGTTCTGAATTTTGCGTTAATTTGACATCTTAGAACAAGGCTGTTTTCTCAAAAGATACAAATATGTGGTCAGGTATAAACTATACATTTGATGCAAAAATGAAGAGGTCCCTTATGCAGGAAAAGATCACAAACATCCCTTCTAGCCTGATCTGTAACACAAACATTCATAGCACAGATACTTTCCAAGAACCAGTAAGAGAGATTTGATATCTATGATGTGACTTCTTCCAGCATCTGCAAGGCAGCAGTCATTTTTGATGACTTAATACCAGCCTATGGGACTGAACAAACTCCTGTCTCGCTTTTTCAATAACCAGAGGGAGGCTTCAGATGAGCTCAGGCTGCCACACTTAGCCTGGAATGTCAGCAGAGGGATCCCAGGATTTCAAATCTGAACTGACATCAGTGAAATCCTGACTCATCTCCTCCAGAACCCTAGAAGGCAGCGTGAGGTACCTTTGTTTTGGCTGTTGCAAGTCATATACTCCCATGCTGTCAAATGACCAAAGATGTTCTCTTATAGTATTTGTCAGTTTGTGTACAAAACTATCAGTATAGAGATACATTTACACGTGTGTTTGTATACAGGTTGTGCACGTGGGCATACATATTACATATACACTACTTGTATTATTCATGTAAAAATGTCTCAGGGAAAAATCAGCATTCCCATATTCATCATATTTCAAGTATTTCCTTAAGACAGGACCAAAGCAGTTTGGCTTCACAACAATGTGCTTATGTGCTACATGATATCTATACGTAAGAGAGACAAAAACTAACTCAAGCTGCAACTGCATCCTTTGAAGGCAATTGTAAAAGCAGCCAGTTCTCTCTCCTACACCATTTATTCTCTTCAGACAGGCATCATTAGTTTTGTCTTAATGTTGCTGTAATATAGACTATGGAAATGCAGCACTACCTGGTCTGTCACTATCAATTAAATACCTGAACTGAATTCAGATATGCTCTAAAAAAAGGTAACACAGCTGAATATGAATTTTACAAGTGCCTGTGAGATTACTTAAGAGTTTACTAAATAAAACATGTATGTTCCAAAGCTATTTTTAATTTAGAAGACTGTCAAAAAACCTACTCAATTTCCCTTTCACTTCTTCACCAACCCCAAACTCCCATGCTATTAGTGTAGCAGTAGGTGTTTTGAGCGCTCATCGCTCCATTTTTGAGGGAGGTGTGTTTATAAAAGCAGTTAACATCCTTCCTGCGGATTTCCTGGATTTCCTAGGTTTCCCATTTCTGAATGAGGCTGACACATGCAGAATAGCAAGTTCTTCACATTTTATCACTCTCTGGGAAGAGCACATCACTGTCATGCTGGTCTGAGGTCTAACAAAGCACTGGCAAGGCTTGTCTGTCACATCAACACATCTGACGCAGGACTGAACTAGTACATGGGAGCATCTTTTCTTACCAAAATCTTCCCCAGACACTAGACAAACTGCTTTCCTTCCAGCAGTTAGAAGAAATCAAGTGCCAAATTTGACACTCAGCAATAGGGGTGTAGCCTTGCCATTCCCCAGTTCCCTTGGCAGGGTATTAGAGAATAAATCAGTCTAACAATCAATGCCAACAAAGTTATTCAGCCTGCTACCTTCACTATGCTGGTTTTGTTTCTCGGGCTGTATTCCCTCTGTGACTATTTTCAGTGTTTCATGGCTTGGAAGGCTTCCTGACACTGTTTGCCAAAATGATGTAACAAAACCATAAAAACCCTCCTCTTCCAGAGGAAGAGTTTTCCCCACTTGGGTCTATGGTCTCATCCCAGCTCTGCAAATGCTGATAAATTACCAGAATAGCTACAAGAACACATTAAACAAAAAACAGTTGAAAAGGTGAACTTGCAATCCTGGTAATTCCTCTTGGAAAAAATGAGATAAATTAGGTGCACTGCCCAACTCACAATGAACTCCTCAAATCAGCAGTTACCTGAATGCTTTCTTCAATCTTTAAGGTTAACTTCAACAGAAGTATCAAAAGCATTTGGATAAAATAAGAGATCCTGAATATACCAAGTGTAACTTTTATGTGCTTGAGGTGTGCATCTATATAATGTAACATGACACAGCTTCAGAGATCCATAGAGTGGAGAAGTCAGGACTGTTGTTCACCTCTACCTCCATGCTCAGTCTCAGCTGAGAGGTACATCTCACAGATGTTCATCAGGCCACTAACCAACACCGTGTTTTGCTTTGCCATAATACACACAGAACAAAGAAGATCAGTGAAAAGAAAATAAAGTTCTCACTCTTGTTGTTTAAATGTGCCCTGGCTTAATAAAAACATGCAACATGCAGAAGCTGTGAAGAAAGAAAGTTACATTTGAAAGAGGATGAGATCTTTTTGCAGACCTTAAAAGGTAAAGGCCACTCATGTAACTGCACCAAACCAATTCAGTACCATTTGCTGCACAGAACACGTATAACTTTGGGGAAGATCTCAGAAACAAGGAGGAAAAGATCATCTATTTTGGGGATATGACTACGTTATGGTCAACTAGTCCTGCATATGGTGAATAACACTACTGCATTGAATTTACTTTCCCAGAGAAAGCACATTTTGTTTGACTAACTGGTGGCAGATACAGTGAGTCACTCAACTGCCTGAAGTACCAGTTCTAATGCTTTAAAAGGACTGACTGGGAATCATGTATGTGTACTGGATTAGGAACAACATGCTTTAAATAAACCACTGACTCACCTTGTCACGCAAGTGATGCTCTGCAGCCTCGATATTCAAAGGATCGTCAAAATTCAGAAGATCCTGGTAAAGGAACAGAGAACATTATAGGGTTCCCACTCACTGCATCATGCAAGGAATCCAAAGCCCTAATGAACAAGATAATGAAACTAATCAAGACCAGTGAATAGAGCACAGTATTTTCTCACTACCTTGATAGGTAGCGCTATCAAAGGTAAATGCAAATGAGTGATGATTGCAAACCAAATTACAAGACAATGAACAGACAACAGCAGCAAGGCATTCGACCCCATCTGGTGGCACACAGTCCCGTGACACTTCTCTGGCAGTGATGCATTTCTACTTGAAAACCGAGACAGTTTTAAATCAAATTTTGAAGGAACATTCAGTTTCAGGAGGCATAATTACTGTTGACTTCAGTTCAAGGTAAGGTAAACCCTGCAAACAGCATGGTGATGAAGCAGGAAGAGTTTCATAGAATCATGGACTGGTTTGGGTTGGAAGGTACCTTAAAGCTCATCCAGTTCCAACCCCCTGTCATGGGCAGGGACACCTTCCACTAGAGCAGGTTGCTTCAAGCCCCTGTGTCCAACGCGGCCTTGAACACTGCCAGGGATGGGGCAGCCACAGCTTCTCTGGGCACCCTGTGCCAGCACCTCACCACCCTCATCGTGAGCAACTTTTTTCTTAATGCCATTTCCATAGCAAAGCAATTTCGTCCACCCCGAGAAGAAACTACGTAACCTGGAGTCTGACAGACAGGAAAGATCTAGTGCCATGGAAAAAACAGGGCCCAGGGGAAAGGGAGTGCAAATATCTAAAGAACTAAGGGCATGTGGGGGCAGGGAGCAGCAACAGTCAAGATGAATCTCAGGTCTACCCATTTAATCTCTACAGCTTTGGACAGAGAAAGAGTATAGGGTTGATAACAATGGAGACGCTGACAGAAGGGGAATATCACAAAGTCACAGAATGGTTTGGGTTGGAAGGGACCTTAAAGATCATCTAGTACATTACGAGTAACATTGAATCACAACCTGCCCTATTCTGCCTGCAGTCCAGATAATTTTCCCCAGTTGAAGGCTAGTGACAGTGAAATGCCATTGTTTCACATGTGTGAAAAGTGTGCGTCACTCTCCGACTTGTTTTCAAGTAGCAAACCTCCCATTTCACTCAAAGCAGGACAGTGATCCACTGCATTTTCACTCGCTTTCTTCAAGAAAACCCCAAAAGAATCTGTGAGGCCAGTACAATCCAGTGCCAGCTTTTCAAAGCCTACTTGTTTAGCAGAAGCTGGGTGTGAGGGAAATCAAGAGGCAAGCTGGGTAGCACGGCTCTTACAGCCCATGACAAATCTCTGTGGGCTGGGATGTGTGACCATCAGACCCTGCAGCTGTTTGCCCAGTGGATTATTCTTACATACAGTTTTGCCTCTGCAGACACTCCTCTGTACCTCCAGTGGATTTTGCTTTCTTCCAGCTAATCAGCATGCAGTGAGAGACTGTGAAACGCAATTACTCTTTGTTGAAAAGGTAAATGCTCTCCAATCCTCTAAATCAATTTCCCAAAGAAGTTGTCAAAACAAATCAAGCCTTTGGATGCCAAGAAAGCCGAGGAGACTGCAGCCAGCCACTGGCTTGGTCTGTGCTAGAGGTCTTAGAAACGCATCATGATCCTGGAGAGTATGCTGGGAGCACAGCCATGGCTCTGCACCCCTCCTCCTGCAGGGAATGGTGGAAAGAATTCCCTTCTCCACAACCAGGTTGGGGCTAGTGAAGCCCACAGTGATGCTCCTCATCCAAAGCTTTTCACAGCCTCCTCTGTACACACTGGAGCAGCAACCAAGTTAGTGCCCTTCTTTGGTTCTTCCTGACCTTCCTACCCAGCAGCAATGGCTGTGGAAGGGGACCATAACCCTGGACTCCCTAAAAAGCAGCTTTTGTACAGTAAAGACTTAGCCTCTCTCCACTTTTAGGGCAAAAGCAATCATTGTATCCTGCCTGCTTCTTGCAGCTTCCTGCTGTCTCTTCCATTTTCAAGTTGCTTCTGTAATTAAAGGCACAGGTATCTTGCTCATGTCAATTTAAGGAAACGGGGGAAAACGGGATCCCTGAACATAATCATATCATGTCTGTGACAAGTTGGGGTTTCTGCAAATTCTGCAGGTGGGTCCTGCGGCCTTTAACGAAGAACATAAGTGTTCAAAATAGGAATGAGACTGCAGGACAGTCATTAGTTCCTAAGTATCATTTAAAAAAACCCCATAACGCCAACACAATTCCTTCTCAGAGCAACATGATTTTCAGTTTCCTGAAAAGCAGTGGAGGAATTTCATACTATGTGGAAGATCCAATGACACCAAAATATCCCATAATAGATTTGTTACCAAAAGTAAAAATGATGTATGAAAAAACCTAGCATTTCAGATGATCTGTAGGAGTCCTGAAGCTACACAAACAAAAGCACAAACTGATTTCGTACTTGTACAACACCCACTGAAGCTGAAGGAAATAACGACCTTCAGTTTCAGAGGCAATAGATGGGGTTCATATTAGGTGATGCTGAAACCAGACCAGACAGGGAAGAGGAAACTGGATATGCAAAATAGTAATTTACTTACAGTAAATAACGAGTTTAACCCCCAGACAACATCCTGCAAAGGAAAAACACAGTCAGTTAGGCATGTACTTCAGGTGTTTTGACCACATTCACATACTTTATTTTTCTATTAACCCATGAAATTACTGGAAATCAAATGCAGATTAAGAGTAATGCTTTACAAATTTAAATCAAAATACTGGAAAAGCTTTCCCATGTCATGGATGCTCCGTATGTAGAAGTCCCCACAATACAGACTTAAATACAAGTTCAGATCTTCCTGTGTGTATAGGAGCCTTATACTTGTTGCTTCTCTGCTCAAGGAGAAGAATAAAACCTTAGTATATGCCACCAGCTGAAAACTGCACTGCTTAGTTCAAAGACTGGGTATAAAACCTAATTCAGCAATCCATTCTTAAAATTCGTAATTAAGATGGTGTCAGACAAGTACTTGAAACTGTGTCAAAATATCAGAGGAAAGAGATTCAGGCATAGTCTGAGTATGGAGAAATACTGTTCTTACATGAGCATATGCCTCTAATTTTACTGCATTCAAGTATCTATTTAAACACAGCTGAATAAAGAAGGTTTGCAACTCCTGCAAACAAGGAAGCTTCAGGGGAAGCTGCCTCCAAATTGTGTCATCAAACACAGCTTATTTAGGGGTTCCACATCCTCCATTTACAACCTTCAAAGGCTAAGAAAATGCATAAGATCAGAATATTACAGAAAGAGATCTAAAAGGATCACTCTGATGCTAGGTTTTTCTACCTAGAGGAAAGATTATTTTCTTTAGTAGCAACATAACCAAGCTAATCTACTCCAAAATCCCACTAAAGCCTGTGCACTGGCACTCCCACCAACCAGACAAGTAAGATCAGCACTACACCTCCTGCCCTTACAGCCTGCTAGCATTTGATTGCCTGCTCACGAAATCCACACTGCCTGATTTCCATTAGTGGGATAACACTACACGTAATTGTTTCATGGCTAAAATGCTAAAATGTACCTTTTACAATGAAGACAAAGCTTCAAAGTAAAAACCTTCCTAGCCACAGCAAAGAACTTCAATAAACAAGCATGTTTCAGCTTGTTTCCTGTTCAGGGCTCTCTACTTAAGAGTGGTGGACCACAGAAATCCATATGCCTTAAGGACACTATCCAATTACAGTTTAATGAAAAAGACATGATATAGAATCATAGGATGGTTTGGGTTGGAAGGGACCTTAAAGCTCATCCACTTCCAAGCCCCAAACACTTTCCGCTAGACCAAGTAGCTCAAAGCTCCATCTGACCTGGCCTGGTTAGACTATTTCAAGTAAGAGATGAAAGCAAAAGTTTAAGTTCTGTGCTTGTTCAATTAAAACTATGGTCACAGAAACTGGGCATAGTAGAGGTCAGCAAAACGTGGCATTAAGGAAACCTGTATTAAGCAATTCTGGGAATAAACTATTTGTATAGTGTCGTGGTGCTAGGGGAAAAGTAAGCCAAAGTCAGTGATTAATGGAGGATTTCAGTGGTGTGGAAAGCCTAAAGAGCAGGAACAGGCATGAAGGTCTCAGCTTTTACTTCACTCTCCTGTACTCCTCATCCTCTGTGTGAGGATGCGTAACACAGCACAGGCTGCTATGGCGTCACTGCTCCCGGGGTCTGCTCTGGTTCCCCATGGATGTTGCCCTGGCATGGATGCTGCTCAAGGACTGACGGATGCAGGGTGTGCAGGGATGGCTCAGACTGCCTCTGTCTCCAGTCAGCCACTCTGCCCCAGCAGATGCTCTGCCCCTTCCACTGCTGCTTTCAAAGGCTGTACTGTCCTCCAGGGAAGCAGAGGGGAATGTCTTGGGGGTGTTAAAAATTTCTTGTGTCTGATTTTAACCCACTGAGTGTTTCCCACAACCTTTGATAATGGGGCATTAAAGCATGATAATTTGCTTTCTTCCGCTTGAATAAATTCCACAGGAATAAATTAACTTTTAAAGGGTCATCTTTCATCTACACCACATGACAGCAGACTTGAATTTGAGAATATGATGCAGAATTACAATACCGAGCATTAAAAAACATCCTAAAGAGATATGAGGAGCTCACACTAGCACACTATGATCTGTCCATTTCTAAGTCCTGCCTGAATGCCAAAACAGCATTCACAGGGCTGCAAACTGTTCACAATTCTTCAACCACTTATCAGCAGAGCTAGAAGGAAACAAGCAGAAGAGCAACCCAGTCACATTGATTCTGAAGCTATGAAGAGCTCACATTCTCTTTACATCGAACGGTGCTGAAGCCCCAGTCACCCAGAGCCTTCTCACCAGGACACTTGGGGATTGTCTCTCCAGAAAAAACAGCTTCTGCTCCAATACAGGCAGCACCAAGCCATACGCAAGTGTTACAACTCTAACTAGAAATGTAGGTTATTTTCCTATTCCTTAAATACCCACTTTTGAAGCTTACCTAAATCCCTCCTAAATTGGTATTTGCTAAACCCTGGTTTTATGACTTTGGGACACTTAATTCATTGAGGCTGGCTTTGCACACACCACCTCCTCCCCCAAAAAAACACTCCAAAACACCACCACAAAAAAACCCCAACAGAAACCTATGTAAGGCTATGAGCTTTCAGTGCTGTACATTTTCAGTCGTTTGAGACACGAAAAAGCATAAAAGGATTATCGTTATTGATAACTTATGTGTGAAATTCTTAATATTGTTTCTGACGTTTCCACCTATTCATGTTTTATGATTTGCTGGATTCATTTTACACTCCTGCATGGCTCTATAACAAATAATGCTAAAAGAGGGCAACACTTTTTGTAATGAGTTTGAGGCTAGCCTGGATTTAAATCTAGGATATTAAGAAAGGGAAATAGGACGGAACAGATGAGCAAGAGTGAAGCAAGTATTTCATATCTGAAAAACTTGACACTGTTGCATTGCAAAAATAATCACTTTGTGTTATTGACTTCAGCAGAGCCGCTTGCTGCATGCAGATAAGCCTTGCCTCAATGCTTGCTTTGCATTTTCTTGGCAAACTAAAAGGATCTGCAGGCCACTGAAGACCTTGTCAGATTTAACAGTTCAACAACTTCGGTTTTCTTTTAATGGAATGAAGTACCATCCTTAGCATCAGTTACTGAACTTCTGGCTTAAATAACTCAGAAAACAGGAAGTTAACCCTAAGTAGAAATTTTAAAGGATATCCGCACACGTAGGAGCAGGTCAGATGTTGCTTTCAAATGTTACTAATGCACACCTTTATGCTGCTCCACTTCAATGAGAGAATCGGCTTCAAAAGGAGAACCAGACATAGTGATCTGCCTGCTCGCACAGTGAATACTTGACAAGGCTGATTCCTCTACAATGCTTCTTTTTGCCTACTTTCTTCTACATGCTTAACATCAGACTTCCAGAGTACAAGGACTGAGGAGTAACCTCAGAGCAAAACTGAGGAACTCCTTGTGTTTTGTAACAAAGTAGCATGGTCCGCTCAGGATGGACCCTGCAGAAAAGGCTGCAGAATTCCCCAAGTTCCACAAAGGCTGCAGAAACCACAAACATCTGATTTCTGCTCCAACTGTGCCCAGGCAGGTCCTGGTCTCCTGGAGGCTTTGCATCAGCACAGACATAACCCACAGGCTTGGATACCTTCATGAGGTCTTGGGTATGCAAGTGTGTTTCATTCACATCTATGTTAGTTCAGAGGATTCAGGTATGATACTCAAACTAATAAGCCAATGTTCCCAAGCAGAACACTACCTGGTTAAATCCATAGTGGGCAAGTGGAAGAGGGCATAAAGAAGGAAACACACCCTGCTCCACGGTACTGTCACCATTTGGAGCTCAAGCATGGGGAAGTCAACACAAGCAACTCAGATCATCAACAGGTTGTTAGAAATAACCCTTTATAATCGCCTCGTTTCATTCTTGAGTAGTTTCGTGTTGCACTGGAGTGAAAAGTTGCATTAAACCCCTGCCTACAGATTTATTTATGGCTAAATGAGGGGAAAAAAAAATACCTGTCACTGAAGCAATACTTGAAGTTCAATCAAAATCCCAATTTCAGCTTTTGTAGTGGCCTCTCCTGAGGTTGGGGAATCTCAAAGCACTGCAGTGGTAGAAGGTCCTAATTCAGATAGTCACCAAATCTTTGCAAGTTGCAGTTCTCACAACCCTAACTATTCTGTGATTTCTCAAAAGCCATGCCATTGAAACCATGACACAGACAAGAGCTGTGCTGTGCTTGCCAGTGTTTGTAAATTAAGATTTCCCTTTAGCAGGCAAACTATATTTAATACATTAATTTAGGCACAAAACGAGCCAGACAAAAGCAACTAATGAACCTCCAATCAAAGAAACTTCTTTAAAGATCCAAGAAGAATTTCTGATGTAATAGACTGATTAAAGCTCACTGCTAAACCATTTTCATATACAATTTAACCCATTCAGAGCAATGAAAGGAGCAGCAATCATTAATCCAAGCAGATAGTTGAAGCAAGTGGGGATTTTGTGTTGTTTTTAGTTTGGGGGGTTTGTGGTTGATTTTTTTTCTTTGTGTGTGGTTTTTTATTATCTTATTTTTGCAAACTGAAGCAGTAACTTCAATAAAACAAGTGCCAAACTTTTCCAAACTGTGATGTGCAAAGGGCTTGAAATTACGCACAAAAACTCAGCATGCTGAAAGAGAGGCCACTGCATGGCTGTCTCCTGGGGTAGCTCTCTACTGCCCCAGCTCAAGATGGTTTTCCACTTCCATTCACCTTCTTCTGTTGTCTTCTACAAACAAGCCCAGCTTCATTCTGTCTTCACTGCAGCCTAGAAAACCAAGCACCTTTCATCCCACCCAGCGCCACCATCCCCTGGCTCTGTTGGACATCTCTTTCTGACTCCTCAACACATCTCCATCAACATCTCAAACTTCTCTCTTTGACTACGTGCACTTGCAGCCCACAAGGCAAATCGTACTTTAGGCTGCACCCAAAGGAGCATGGCCAGCAGGTCAATGGAGGTGATTCTGCCCCTCTGCTCTGCTCTGGTGAGACCCCACCTGCAGTCCTGCATCCAGCTCTAGAGTCCTCAGCACAGGAAAGACATGGACCTGTCGGAGATGGTCCAGAGGAGGACCACAGAAATATTGAGAGCACTGGAACACCTCTGATATGAGGAAAGGCTGAAGAAGAGTTGGGGTTGCTCAGCCTGGACAATACTCCGGGGAGACCTTGTTGCAGCCTTTTGGTACTTAAAAGAGCCTATGAGAAAGACGGGGAGAGACTTTTTATCAGGGCCTGTTGCGACAGGATTAGGGGTGGTGGGTTTAAACTAAAAGAGGGGAGATTCAGGCTGGATGTGAGGAAAACATTCTTTACAATGAGGTTGGTAAAACACTGGCACAGGTTGCCCAGAGGGGTGGTGGATGCACCTGGAGACATTCAAGGCCAGGCTGGGTGTGGGTCTGAGCAACCTAATCTAGTTGCAGATGTTCCTGCTCATTGCAGGGGGGTTGGACTAGATGAGCTTTGGAAGACCCTTCCTACCTAAACCATTCTGTGACTAACTGCCTGTCTGTAACTACTACAGTGTAACCGACCACACAAAACCCATTGGTCCAAGGGGTTAAAACCCCCACTACGTTTTCATGACAGAAACACTAGGCATTTTTGAGTTTACAAAAAACCTGCTTCTCTCCTAAACAGTCTTTTCCCAAGTAAAATATTCTTTCACATTTCCTCTCCCATTCCTCTGCAATCTTGCATGTAACGCTGCTCCAGCATCCTGCAAATTACTGTAGCAGGTAAAACACCATTTCCATCTAGAGTAAGATGATGAAGAGAACATTAGCTTTCTTTAATCAGCCACAAAGGCCATCTCAATTCTCATTTGCCTGCAATTTCTGCTCATGCTTCCCACCCAAACACAACAGTAGCTTACTTAAAAGCCTTTGGGCAATTTAAATGGTATGAACTGCTCCAGTTAGCAAACACAAAAAAGGAGGAAGGCTGGAAAACGTTTTCTTCTGTGCTCAAATATACTAGTGGGAAGAAACCAGGAACAATTCCAGTCTGTTCCTCTCCCAGAGACTAAGACAGTTGTGAATTGCCAAGTATGCAGGAGCACTTGTATAAAATCCTTTACTTTTGTCACTGACTCCTTGACATTTGTCCCCAAGGTTACTTCAGACCAAGAAGATAATCGTTTACAAATTGTTCCCTGGGGAATTCTGTGACAGCTTCTTAATGAACTATACTCCAGCTCTGGGAACACTAAAGCATCGCCCTCTGGAGACAAGTCTACTGAACTGATTAAACCTGACACAAACTGCATATTCAGGAAATCAACAATTTGGGGAAAATAAGCATGGTTTAATTAGACCTACTAATGTACCACACTGTTCTACTGAGTCACTCTTTAAAAGCATGTTAGTAATAATAGCTACTGTATTTAAAACAAAGATTTGCCAGAAGCCATTCAAGAGAAAAAGAAGGTTTTTGTAAACCTTTTTCTGAAGCAAAGGTTATGACAAGACATTGATTTGTATAAGTACTTTCACCAACCTGGGCATTTATGGAGGAAGGAATAAATCTCTTCCTACAAAACCAATAAAGCTAATTTATAAAAATCAAAATACAACACAATATATCCTTGCAGAAAATTTTCCTGAAGCTTATTTTAACAAAACCAGAATACTGTCACATCCACACAGAAGATTGTATTCAGTGGCTTATATACTGCATCTGAAGGTGGTTTTGTCTGCTGCTTATTCAATTTATGGAGGTGGAGAAGAAGAGCAAAGGAATTAAAGCAGTGACAATGGACTTTTCAAAGCACTTTAGAGAGCAAAGGCATCGAAGAATTATAAGTCTTCTGTACTGCACTTTTTCTTCAGATGACTTCCTTTACAGAGGGAGGCTTAAATCGTTGAAAGATACCTTGTAGTAAAGCTGTGCCTCCTGCAACACCTACACATACCTACCTAAACTGTGATTGAGGACATTCAGAAACCCAGCTGACTGCAACTACATCTCACAACTTGTTTGGGGCTCCACTTGCACAGGTCCTCCCCAGTGCCTGGTGCTGATCAGAGCCACACCGGGTGGCCCAGCCCTCATAGGTGAGAACTGCCCCAAGGCCAGGTCCTGGTTGGGTTCAGAGGGACAATGCCATCTTGCAGCAGGATCTCTACCTGTCCCTACTGTCCATGGGATCAGAGCAGTTGTGCTGTGTGAGAACTAAACTGCAGGATAATGTCAGGCTAGGTGTCTGACATAGACATGTGGACCAACAAAGAGAACATCACCCTCCAAACCATACCAAAAAGGCTCTGAACCCCTGTGAACTCCTAATACACCCCTACGTCCTACTTACATTCTGGAAAAAGACATAGAGTTCATGTCCCCCTTGAGATCACACATGCCATTTCTCAGCGGTTATCATACCCTTGGTGATCATGATAAAGAAGATCCCAGGATATGGCTGTAAAATTCATGTAAGATCAAGAAACTCCTTGCTAGCTATGCTTGGCTTCCCAGAAACTTCTCCTCCTGTGCTGTAGTAGCTGGCATTTGTGCTCTTTGCCATTGCCATGAAGCCTTCAGCCTTGCTCTTTCAATGACATTCTCCTCCTTACTTTACTAGTATGGGGGACATAGTCCACCCATGAAGGCAGCTTTTACAAGCACATGCTTTGACATTTCTACATACAATACAAAGACCCACTCCAAAATGGGATTTGAATAAATCAATAGCAGAACAATGTTAAGGTAATGCTGGCTGAGAACAAAAAAAAAAAAGAGTATCAGCAGGAAAAATTAATGAAAAAAAAAGAACAACACAGAACATACAGGTTTATTTTTTCCCCTCATCCTGAATAAAGTGACAGTTATTGTCTGTTTGAAATACTCCTCTGCACTAATTACATATAGTTTTGACAGCAGACTACTTATTTTCATTAAGATGATGGATGAAAGTTTTGTGCTTACACTGAAGCTTTTAAAACTACTCAGGTTTATGCTTAAACATTGAGATAAAGGTAACTGCAAAAATTAAGTCAGGACCCTCTGATTTATTTCTCCAAGAGACTACAGTTTGACATTCACATGATTTCAAAGAAAGTAATTTTAATGCCTGAAGACAACAGCAAACAGGGCATATTTTCTCAAGTAGTGTTAAATACTAATTAAGTATCAAGCCTCTTAAGGATAAAACCCAAATAGCAATAGTTTATTGTTAGTGGGAATTATTTTTAGATCAGATAACCTAACAGCACAGGTATTTTACCCTAGTATCTGAAGCTATGGGAAAGGAATTCCTAACAAAAAGTTGTTTTCCTATAGGTAGATATAAATAGCTGTCTGCATAGCTACAGTTTAGACTATCTTGATGTTTTCCATTCCTGCTCCTGTATCTCCTGACGGCAGTAACACAAAAATGACAAAAGCCAGCTCTTTAAAATAGCTCAGTGAATAACTGAAATACATATACACCTTAGTAGTAAACATGAAAATCCTACAGAAAACAGACCTCCAAGTATCTGAGAGCAAGTATAGCTCTACCAGAACAGGGTTACAAAAAAAGGACCAAATCCTCCTTGTGAACATTCATTATACATTTTTCTATTACTGCTTTTAACATTGCTATGCTCAGCCCTCCAGAGCCAGCCAGCAGGGTTGCACAAATGTTTTGATTGTTTTTATGGTTCATAAATCAGTCACTGACTGATTTCCAGGTGTAGTTTGTTAGAGGTAATTGCAGGAGGAACAGTGTGACTTTTAGAACCAATTAGGCAATCACAATACACAGACCCACTTCTTCCTTTATTTTTTAAGATCAATCACCCAAGAAAATTTTATAGCAAAGTGCAAACAAGCATTGGAGAGAAAGCTGATGAATACTAGGGAGGCCTCTCTTACCTAGGCAGATGATACTCATGGCAAATAACGTACAAGAACGTGCTTGCTGAGGACTAAGAGTAACTAAAAGTACTGAAGTACTTTTGAGTTTGCAATTGGAATTATTGAGGGGGAAGAAGCAGAGAATCAGAGCAACAGCAACAGAGTTATTTCACACTAGGTACTTAAAAGCTGGTATCTCCAGTGACAAAAATCTAAGAACAGAATGGAATTAAACCCATCTGTTTGCTTTCTGCCTGGAAAACTTTGATTTTGACCATATAACCTAAAAGCATGAGAAAAGCAAGTTCAGACAGCCTGAGCAGAGGCCCAAAATAATTTCAACAGTCTTTACTTTTATGAATACTGTTTTAAGCGAGGTAAGAAATATGCAATAAAATGATGCAGAACATAAGATGGAGACCGAAAGGTAAATAAGCTCCTGTTGCTAACTCATAGCTAGCTTTGAAGAAGTAAAAGATTACACAAAGTTCAGTTGGAAAGCATTGCACCAGTTTTTACACAACCTGTGGGCCAAACTGCTGCAAATTACCTAAGCATTTAGGATCCTGGAGTATTTCTATAGATAAAATGTTTACAATCACATCAATTAAAGGATTCCATATAGATTGTTTTAAAACACTAACCTACCAATGATCTGTGTCAGGATTAAAGCCCAACTTTCTTCATAACCTGATTAAGTTGTACCTAATACAGGAATTCAGAGATAGCACATTCTTAAGTGCCTTCACTAGTGCACAGGTTGCTTTTCACAATGGCCCATGGAAATGCGTTCAGTGGCAGGAAGAAGTGGAAAAAAAGATCATGTCCAACACTTAGTAACTTAAAGAGAATTCAATCATGGATGAGATGACACCAAGTCCAACAAAATGCTAGTAAGCAAAATTGCATTATCTTTATTCCCACCCCTTAAGAATTCTCCATACTGTTAAAAGAAACATTTTATAAGATAACTTTTACAGAGTATTTAGAGGATTTTCATTTTTATTTCAGAAAGTTAAATGGCATATTTAAAAGCCTCTTCAAGTTTCTACCCATTTGATAGTAAATAAAGTGGTAAAAAGGTCACAGCAGTTTATTTTTCATATCAGCTCTCTGCTGCCACCACAAGGATTCAGAAGATGAGACAATCCAGAACTTCTCAAACTACAGCTTTTTAAAAGGTGAAACACCTAGCGTGAATGCATGCAGTAGCATACACCAGAGCTGTTTCGTGCACATGGCTTTGAGCTTTTGTGTTAACTGTTTGAACGGTTTCACTTAAGTGCTCAGAACAGCTGCATTAGTAACGCCTGCCAATTTATCACAGAATACAAGGACATCCCCAATTTCAAAATAAACATTTCAGCAGTGATTTAGAGTGTTTTATCGGGCACGTTTTGGTACTATTCCTCCAGAAAACCAGGCTGCCTTCATATTATTTATGAGCTGAATATGAAATACTGATTTTCAAGTCCATCGCTGGCCAAGACTGCATACTATCCATAGTGCTACGGTGCAAATTCATATTGTATTCAACCTGTGGAGATGAGCAAGTTCTCCAAAGCATGGTGTCCAACAAATGATGGAAACAAAGGTTTCAGGAATGCTAGAGTACAGGCACGCTCCAGGAACGCTGAGTGAAGGCAGCGTGTGAAGAGGTAAAAGTAACCTGAGTCACATCTCATGGCTTTTGTTTGCCACCTACTATAGTTATTAATGCACACTGACAATTAACTTGACTGTGTGGCCATACTGTTGATAAACAAGCACAATTCCGTATTTTCCATCTCAGAAGCACATACAGCTTGGAATCTAAGCACTTGGACACTAATCAAGCTTCAAAACACACAGGAAGGCATGCACGAATCTGGCGACAACCAGCCAAAGATCTGTAACAGCACATGATGGACTGCCTGTCAGGAACCCTGGCTCTGACCAAGACTCACCTTTCCCATGTTGAAGAGTCTTTTTGAAGAGCACACTTGGAATGGATGAAGAACATCTTTAACAAAGAACAGACCACCTCACATGCTAGTTACCATCTAATTTCAATTTGTATTCTAAGCAAAAACACTATGTGGGAAATAGTGCTTGCAGCTTATCAACATCCCTAACAGCTATTTCTGCTCTTCTGGGTTTAACCTCCTTTTGCAATAAAGGCACAGTGTAACAACAGCTTTCCTGCAGAGGCACAATTTGGAAGTTAGGAGCAACATGTTGTACTTACTTTTCCTGATGACAGTTCAAGTCATATGAAGTGACAACTTGACAAGAGGGAGAACACTTACTGAAACTGTACATTTATTTAAAATGGAGACTCTCAAGACAAAAAAGAAATGAAAACTTTGCAATTTGGGGTGCTTTTTCTTAAAGCTACAAAATCTGAGCTTGCAGTTATGGTTCTTCAATGCCCATGGGTAAAGAAAAATCCAATGGGGATACTGGATTCCTTTTTTTTTTTCTCTTTATAAAGTTATTACCTCCTTTTCTTTTGTTGAATGTTTTATTTCAATACCCACAAAGTTCCTAGGTTCTTTTGCTTGGGGTTGTGGAGGTTTTCCCCTTTGATTTTTTGAAGGTAAAAGTGGTAGCTGAGATTCCAGGATGAAATTAATTGCTATGAATTGTCTATGAAATTAATCACATGTAATTAGCAAACTGATAAAAGAATAAAATGGAAACAAAGATTAATCACATCTTCCAACATCAGTGAGAACAGGAAGTTATGTACACATAACGTCAACAGTTATTCCTACCCATAGTCTTAAGATGCAGCAGTATTTTAATCTCTATCAGAAAAACAGTGAACAGAGCTAGGAAAGCAGATAAAAATGTATATTCTTGTCCAGTTGCAGTATTGGTGCACTGAATTTCTCATGCCAAAGCTTAAAACTCATCGTGCAAAAACTTTCTGTGGGAATGAAATACAGGGACAGGAACAGAACTAGTTAACTGAATTACCCAGTCAGCATCTTGATTTAACCTAATACAAAAGTAGAAACATAAGGAGCAAACCAAAATCATATTAGGTAATAAAATAAAAACAGGTTTAAGAAAACCCACAAACCAACACACACACTGAGCCCACGTCACTTTCCAGAAAGTCATATGCTCATGAAAAGGTTTTACAGATGAAGAAAGTCATAGATCTCATTCATAGTGCCAAAAATAAAATCAAGCATTAGATAAAACTCATTTTCAATTTGCCTTTTGAAAAGAAACAAACACCTGATGTGTACCCTTCAACTACCTAATGCAGCTAATGTTCTTTAAGAACTAATGCTGGCAGGCTTCCTGACAAAAGCAAAAGGGAGATTATTGCTGCTCAGTGCTCCGAGAGGCTCTTCTGGCAGGAAGGTCATGTAACAGTAAATGGACAATTGACTGCATCCTGCAGCAAGACAAGAGCAGTCACCACACTGAAGCACGTCCTTTGCGGCCATCTCCTCAAGAGTATTTTATACAAGAACCATGACTGAATTTGTTGACTGTTGGTGGGACCAACCTGTGAAGTCATCCTGCAATCACACTGGCACAACTACCAGCAGGAAAGAATTCACTTGTATTTTAGTGACTCAGGTAAAATGACATTGCAGGCAAAGTTAAAGGGAAGTTAGTTCCCTACTGGAGTGACTAAACCAGCCAAGAGTGTCCTGCTTTAAGGAATACCTAAGTGCAGATGTGCCATTCCCTGCTTTGAACACTGGGGATGAAACAGAATTCCAGACAGTGCAGTAACTACACTTTGATTCTGTTCCAAGTAGCATTTCTCCCAAATGCAACTTGCCTGTAACTTTTCCAACCCCCAGAGGAACCTAAGAGGATAGGGGAGGGGAAAGAATCATAGAACCATTTAAGTTGGAAAAGACGTATAAGAGATCTTTCAGGAATATCTATACAGTGGGAATTACAAGGCTTATGGATTACTGTTAGTCCTGCTCATGTCATGCTCTTGCATTTGTCACCTGGGTAAAAAAAAAGCAGACCATCTTACTGAGCATGGTTTCTCAGGGCCACCTGCAAACCCTATTATCAGTTGAAGTAGTATATGTGCAGCTATGCTAAAAGTAGCAAACATTTCTGTAATCAGTTAGCACTGTACTTGTTTCAGTATTGCCACCAGCACTTGTTGACAGACAGAAACCTCAGCTATTTCTAGAGCAAAGCCTGTTATCTGTCTCCTTCCAAGTCCATGAAAGTACCGTATAAGATATATCTAGTTTGATGTATACATCTAAAAGGAAAATGTACCTTTAATGTTCTAGTTGGAGCCCAGCCAGTGCCATCAATTGAATGTTCTCTCAATAAACTGGAAAAAAAAACCCAAAAACACACGTATTATACAGGGCAACTTCTAGTTAAACAACCATTGTCAGAAATCTTCTCAGAAAACATTAAGAACTCATGGAGAAGCTGCAACACAAGAATTACCTCTTGTTCTATATCCAGGTACTGGGATTTTAAAGTACAAGAACTAGTTTGTCTTCTTAGAATTACATTCCACATAGCGCCATTACAGATCTTGTATGTAGAAACTTCACTTGACCTGCACAGTATGCTACATAATTAATCCAGTGAAGCTGTTGACCTGTTTAAAAGTTGAAATAATTGAGGTGTACTTAGTTGGGTAGGCGTTACGGGACCTCTCAGGTCAAAACATCAACAGTTATGGGAAGTAAAAATACTGAAGATCAGAGCACAACTGAGAAACAAGCTGAAGTCTTGCTCACGTTCATGAAAGCAAAAGTAAACATCTGAATGAGAAAGTCAGGAAAACTCTTGGAAGC
>NW_009918854.1:72358-72822 GCF_000696875.1 Nestor notabilis
CCTCTGTTCATAAGTTATCTAAGCCAGAAAACTCATACAGCAAAGTAGGAAAGCACAAAAAATTCATCACCAGCAGCAGCTTCTACTATTGAAATAAGAGGTTTAAAGTGCAATAGTCTTAAACTATTAGGCTTTACCAACTTGCAGGATAACATGTATTAATTTTGAAATTACAGTAGATGACGTGACCATACAGGCTCTCCATACAGTTATTTACTGGATGTGCCTAGTTTTTCAATCCAAGGAAATAAGCATTACTCCTTTTTCAATGTAGAGAGGCTAGGAACAGGATGATCGTACTGGACAAGACCATTCCATCTTAACTGCGCTGCTCATCTTATTTCTGTGCCTTGGAAAACATAAAATATGCCACTGAAGCTCAAAGCTAATTTCAAGAACGTGAAAAGTAACATCTTGTGGCTGGGATATTTGTACATATTTCCCAAGGAAAAGCAAAAAAGCTT
>NW_009918854.1:72853-98031 GCF_000696875.1 Nestor notabilis
TGGCAAGAGCCAGGATTTTCAGCTTTTGAGCAAGTAGCAACTTCTTAGCTTGCTTTCTGTCTGTTCCTCATCAAATTGTGCTGCAGTACTCCCCTTTGCCTCTTCATGTATCTCACTGTGAACTTAAAAGTGAGAAGTTAACACACACAATAAAAAGATGAAAATCTCCACTGACGGAGCTCAAACTGCCTGAGCACAACAGCTAAGCCTCATTAACACCCTCCCAGCCTCCAATGCCTCAGAGCTCTCTCGGCACATCTCCAGCAGCCAGGACTTGAGAGGAGACACTCACACTTCTCAGAGCTCTGGCAGAAAAGCAACAAAGATACCCAAATAAAGAATTTCTCATGTGCTGATGCATTTTTAGAGCAGCATCCTCCTCCTTCCTACAGATTCCGAATGATCATTAGGCCCCTATTTAAAATCTTTCCCCAGCACATGGTGTCTAGAGAAACTGCATCTTGTGCTCTCCATGGGGATGACCTAGATATAACTGTCAGACAGTTCTGAGGTCTGAATGGTGACGTGCTCTCCAAGCATCATACACACAGCAGAATGAATGCTAAATGAATAGAAACACAAACCATATTATGAACTAGTTTGATAGATGAACATCTGCATGCAGCTTCTGCTCAAAGACCTATCATTCATGGGTCCTACTGCCAGAGAGGAGCTGGGCTAGTACAAGTTCTCAAACGGCACTATCAGCAGAGTTTCTCACTCACTCAGTGCTTCAAGAGGCTGCCTTTAACAACCTGCTTCATACACCACAAAAGTAATTTGTTCTACCAGAGTTTCAAGACACCTGATGGACAGGAAAACCTGTTTACTTGAAGTGGCTATTCTAGAATTTCCAGGACTTTGCTGTATCATACAGGCGTATGATACAGGAGCACTGGAAAGCTCATTTAGTGAGACCTCACTTGGAGTACTGAGTACAGTTCTGGTGTCCTCAACATGAGAAGGACATGGAGCTGCTGGAGAAAGGCCAGAGGAGGCCAAAAGGAAGGGGCTGGAGCACCTCCTGTATGAAGACAGGCTGAGAAAGTTGGGGCTGTTCAGCCTGGAGATGAGAAGCTGAGTGGAGACCTCAGAGCAGCTTCCAGTGTCTGAAGGGGGCTACAAGGACGCTGGGGAGGAACTCTTCATTAAGAACTGTAGTGATAGGACAAGAGGTAATGGGTCCAAAATTAACAGGGGAAGTTCAGGTTAGCTATAAGGAAGAAGTTCTTTACAGTGAGGGTGGTGAGGCACTGGAATAGGTTGCCCAAGGAAGTTGTGAATGCTCCATCCCTGGCAGTGTTCAAGGCCAGGTTGGACAGAGCCTTGGTGACATGGCATAGTGAGAGATGTCCCTGCCCATGGCAGGGGGGTTGGAACTGGATGATCTTAAGGTCCTTTCCAACCCCAAGTATTCTATGATTCTATGAAACTAGGTGATACAATCAATCAGTCTCCAAACACTTCTCCATTCAGCAGCCTTTAATACTACCTCATGAAGCAACCAAACTTTAGTTAGCAACATTTACTGCTGAAAAAGACAAATCTGACAACACTGACCACCTCACCACATGGCAGAAAAGCAGTGAGATTTATGAGTGATTAAACTGTTCTAAAACCTTATGTCGTCAAGGAGAAAAAAAACCCCAAACCAAACACCTCAGGCAGAAATCACATCAATCAGAGTTAAAAAATAAAACACTGACATGCATTGCACACTGTCAAAAGAGTAGTCAACTGGCCTATGTAGTATGCAAGCATATCCCTTCTAGGCATCTTGATGCTTTTCATCCACATATGCAGTGGAGGCAATACCCACAAGTATGGTCCAGTGTGACCACAGTGCAAAAACAGAGAGAAACCACACTTTTCCTGCCCAAAACTATTACACTTGACCACAAGTTTAATAATTAGGTATGTTTTAATTCAGGGATGATTATCAAACCAGCATGTACCATGGTGTGAGGTAAGTTCAGTAAAGAGACACTTGGGAAGAACACCAATGAGGAATTTTTTTCTGCTTTTAAAAATAACTGAAGCTATTTTAATGTAAAGACTCTAGAATAAATTGATTGCAGGTACTATATATAAAGTGCATGCTCCATTATAGCAGGCATAAAGCAATCAAAGTTATTTTAGTTTTCCCAACTAAATGGCAAGACATTTCAAAGGTTTGATATGTTGAAGTATCTGACAATCAAATAAAGCTGACATTTCAGTGCAAATACTGAAGACATGCTTCAGCAGAACTATGATGGTCCAACACTACATTCATCTTTCATGACTAAAACTGTTTAAGGACAAGAAACAGTGACATATCCTCAAGAATGGGAGGCTTTATTTAACCTCAGAAGATGCTGCCCTGTAGTCAGAGGTTAAACTTTTAGCTGTCATTTGGTGTCCAGTATTTCTTGTTCCCTGATTCCAAACAGTTCACTTACTCATTCCTTTACTTGCGCTATTAGACTCACATTATCTAAGCTTTCTCCACTGACTAAGCCACAAGGACTTGCATGGAATTTAAACTGCAAATCAGTTTCCCTACTGTCAAATGAGAAGGCATTGAAAAACACTACAGAATTGCTAGAAGTAGCAATACATATTTGCCAAAACAACTTCTTGTATCACCAGCAATACAACTTCAAATAACTGTGGACAACCAGATCTTTTTGTAGTTTCAGAGGATCTAGTACATTTTTCCCAGTGCTTTTAAACCCTCCAGTCCCCAAGGAAGGTAAGGTCTATGGACACCAGCCCTTGCTGCCTGTAATCCTGCTGCAGTCTGGCACTAGCGAGCACCAGGAATGTACTAGAGCCTCTTCAGGCTGGTTTCTATCACCCTTTGATGACAAGAGCTTCTCAGAAGCATGGAGCAGACCACTATGGCTAAAAGCACTGGTATCAGCCCTTTACCTGTTATCAGCTGATGAGCCTGACCTGTCTATAGTGTGGCAGATTGCCCAGTGACAATTTCATTTTCACCAGGACCTTGAACACGGCACTAAAATAATTTTTAAGTCTAGGGTAAAAATTTAGCTTTTTATTAGGCACCAATTTGCTACACATGGTGGCAACTGTTTTGGATTTTCAGAACAGCCTTCAGTCTCACTTATAGCCATTGCTTCTGTTTCATCTACTTTCATGTCCCATTAACTTGAGAGATGACAGTCATGCTTCTCACTTCTGTTTCTGATTGGTTTCTGGCCAATTTCACCAGGAGGTAGTCAGGATGAAACACTGAAATTACAGCATTTCAGAAACTGATTTTAAAGAGGAAATATTTACAATCAAGGAAAAGCACCCAGCAACATAAGCCTCTTACTTCAGTGAAACTTTCGGGCTTTCTATCTTGACATGCACTGCCCCAACTTTGTTTTCTTGTAACTGGTGCATGTGTCTTACAGTGTTAAATGTTAAAATAAAGGGAAAATATAAAACAGTTACTGTCAAAGTTTAAGGGACCTTTTTCCTTCCTCTCTGAAATATAAACAGTTTTCAAGCATTTATATGAATACTTGTATGAACACATTCAGGCATTAAACAAGTAAAGCCTTAAGCCCTCTCAGGGCATACGAACATTTTATTTACAGGAAGGAAACAAACAATTCTGTTTTGTTTAGGTTAGAGTTTACATTTTTACCTCAAATAGAACAAAATAATAAGTCTGAACCTGAAAAGACAGGTTCTTCATGGTCTCTAATGACAGCAAGAACAATACTTTCAGTAGATATCAAAGTTCTTAAGGGTCAGATTTGCAGGATCTGTTGAAAAACATACCCACACGAAAATTACATAGAAACATTTTATCACACAGATAAACCTCTAAGGTTAAAAATATAGAATGCTTTTGGTACCTTAGGCAGATTTCTCCTGTCTCCGTAATGTTTGGATGCCAGATTCTTGTCAGGCATTTTACCTTTGGAGGCTGTCAGGAGAGAAAACAAATTACAATGTTATCCCCTCAAATAAAACCGTATCACTGTCACAAGTCAGAACTGAAAAAGGCAAACATATTTGATATTCACAGCCTAGGTTTACAAGTTAGAAGACACTGATAACAACCTATGGGAGTTACACCAGCTTTCTCTGCCCTTTTAGCTTCTCTTCACAAAAGCTGGGCTAGTATTAGGCTTTTTCTCAGAGAAACGTAACTTGAAAGCCAAGAAAATTTACTGTCTTCACCTGGCTCCTTCAGGGGAAAGGAAACACTCCACGTCATCCAGTTTCTTAACACTTAACCAATAAGACAACCCTAAGGCTTATCCTAGTTAGGGGTCTGTTAACTAGCAGAGGATGCAATGATAATAACAGCTTCTTTTAAATGCAGACCTTCCTGTTGACGACTGAATAGGAAGTATTACAAAAAGCATCAAGAAGGCGCACCATATCTGAACTTAAGACACTAACAGAAAAAGCCATCAAACCTATTTTCAGGCAAGATCACCAGGTTTCTAATTCCATATGGGATCTGAAATACAGATTCTTAAAATACAGTCTCATTTGCTCTGGTTTTGTGAAGTAAATAAAGAGTGGGTCATAAAAACTCCAGTAGCTTAGCAACAGCATATTGTTCCATCTCTGCTCTCCAAAGTACAATTTGCAGCTTTCAATCAAGCAGGTGATTTCTTATAGTAAGGGTACTGGAATACATCAGCATAGATCAGTACTTTTCATCACTTCAATTAAATCACATATTATAGATGGAGCTATTTTCCTCTACTGTTTCCCAGGAAATCTTCAGTCAAGAGACAAAATAGCTTCCTAAGCTGCATTTGTGTAGCAGAATGATGTGTTTTGTCTCATCGCTTTGTTCTCAACTTCCCTCAATTACCTTTTTAGTAAGGTTTTTTAACTAAGACTCCTTGGGAAAAAAAGAAGATAACAATATGCATGGCAATGAGCCACCAATAACATCTCTCTCTGGCACTAAAAGAAACACCCATCACCACAAAAAATCTACAACTTATAATGCAGACGATTTTCTCCACTCTTCTTTCATGTTCGTCCCAATGCTGGATCGTGGCACTACTGAAAATGAAGTGGCATGCAGAAAATAGTCTCAAACTTTTTACCTTCAAAACAAATGTTCTTAGAAGTTTTTGAACAGGACAGTTTTTCATTACCTACACCTGCACACTGCTTTGAAGGATAATGTCTAGTTCTCAAGGAAGGGAAAGGAGCAGTATTTATTCCATGCCAGTAGATCAAGATAAAAAAGTAAATTTCTACCATATGCACCTTCAAACAGGGAATGCATTGATAAGTAGGAAAAAGTAAGCTTTATATGAATTAAGTAAGGACATGGACCTCTTAGAGCGAGTCCAGTGGAGGCCACAGAGATGCTGCGAGGGCTGGAGCAGCTCTGCTCTGGAGCCAGGCTGAGAGAGCTGGGATGGGGCAGCTGGAGAAGAGAAGGCTCCTGAAGGGGACACCTTAGAGAAGCTCCAGTGCCTAAAGGGGCTACAAGAAACCTGGAGAGAGGCTTTGGACAAGGGCCTGTAGGGACAGGACAAGGGGAATGGCTTGAACCTGCCAGAGGGAAGACTGAGATGAGCTCTGAGGCAGAAGCTCTTCCCTGTGAGGGTGCTGAGGCGCTGGCACAGGGTGCCCAGAGAAGCTGTGGCTGCCCCATCCCTGGCAGTGTTCAAGGCCAGGTTGGACACAGGGGCCTGGAGCAACCTGCTCTAGTGGAAGGTGTCCCTGCCCATGACAGGGCCCCCGCAAACCATTTTATTATTTTATGTTCCTACAACTCTACGATAAAGCTTAAAAAAAAAAAAAAAAAAAAAAAAGCGCCCCAAATTCTCAGGGTGAATTAACTGTTCTCATTTTTTGTACCATGGAATCTTCTTATCCTTTCAAAGTGCTTTCCATTGCTACAAATCAGGAAAAAAACTCCACTCCTGAAAGTAAAACAAAGTTTTCTTTTTCTCTCTCCTTTTCCTGTTAGTCAGACAGGACAACTGCAGCACTGTCATAAAATTTCTCTTCAGACAAAACTTCTCCTTCGAGTTTGTTTCAAGTCATCTTTGAGTCTTCTTTAGACCAAATTCACACAGGATTTCCTTGAGCTGATGTTTCACTTGAATACATTCAACTGTCTCCATGTCACACACATAACATTTTGCAAAACAAAGCTTACAAAACCCATTTATTTCATCCCTCAAACTCTTTACCTCAGATACTGAAAGCTGCACAGGTATATCCAGGCTTAACTGAGGGTCACAACATGGAATGGATTAATTTTCTTCTCCCTTTCTAAGCAGCCACTTATCCTTTATGATCTCTCATTAGTTTTGATAATGAAAAATGTCTTTCACATTCTCAGTCTACTTCAACGTATCAGTGAATATAAATGGTACAAGCAATCATTACAAGCATTCAAGAACTAGACATACACGAACTTCAGTTTTGGTGGAAGTTCTGCAGAACAAGCTTCCGAAATGTCTTAAGACTCCAGTTTTTTTCTTTACTGTTTCTACAAAACATAACACCCCAAGAGGCATTAATAGAAATGCAAGTTCCAGGGACCAAGCTACAAGCTACCCCAGGCATTTCTTGCTACTCTCCCCTACCAGTTTCTTGAAGAACTTCTTGAGATCAGATGAAACTGAACACCAAACACAGTTAAGCATGTAGTAGAGAGACACAAGTCAAGGAAAATGAGGCCATACTGCCCTGTGCTTTTGATGGACTGGGTTAGCCAGCTCAAACAGAGGAAGAAGAGCTGCCTTACAGTAGCAGTGGATCTCGACACAAGAACTGCTCGTGTCAAGTACTCCAAGTCTTGAGCTTCCTTGTGCTGCCTCGAAAGTTCCAGGCAGAGGCATGATGGAGCTTGAACCCAATTCCCATTCCATCAGTTCCAAAACAAGACTTACGAAGCATGGTCACCGAAGAGGTTGATAGAGGCCCCTTAATTGTAACATCTGATTGTTCAGGAACCAAATCCCTTTGGATTGCTTGCTGTTTCCACAACTATCATTGGGCAGAAGAAAGGCCAAGATTAGCAGCTCTGCAGTTAAACTCCTGACTATTGATCGCTGCCTAAAGCACCTCATAAAAATATCCGTAAACTGGAGAGCCTCTAAGGCTGTCTATTCTGACAACATGGCACGTCAGAGCCATGGGAGCTGCAAACAAGGCCTGACTTGCTGTGGCAGGGAGTTCAATTTTATGTGAACATTAAACCAGATCTGTATTATTAATCAGGTTCCTTAAAGCACCAAGTCCCTAGTCTTGTAGCACCCATTATTTCATCACCTGCACCTCAAGGCAGAAGAGTTTGTTTCTGAAAAATCAATCCCTTGGTCACTGGATTTATTTCATTATTGTCATTATTATTAAACATTTGCTCCCATCTCCCTCTGACCTCTACTTCCAGGCAGCTGCTCAACCAAACAGCAGTGCTTGGGGAACAGATGCTGCGGATCCAGAGGTCGAACGACAGCACTTGATGCTAAAGGCATTTGCTGTGTACACCATTAAATGCTTTGCTTGCTGTTTCACAGCTTCCTGTCTGTATAGACAGCAACATTCCCAGCAGATTTTGTAAGCACAAACACCAACAAACTTCTGTTTGCTTTACAGAAAAACTCATGGATGTGCAGCCTAACAAGCATAATACTTTAAAATGCTAAGTGACAGGTTTACCAACAGATTTTAATACTTCTAATGGCATGGTGGGTTTGAGAACACACTACAGAATTAGCTAACCCTGCTCCAGTTTTCTTCTCATGATCCCTCTGCAACATCTGTATCAACATCAATTGCCTTCTGTTCTGACACAATACACTATCACCATCAAAGAAAACAGCCCACAGGCTATCTAGTAAGTAATATATTACATTGTTAAAAGTCCTTCCTTCTCTCTCTTACACCTGTTAATGACAAAGAACAGTACATTTGGAAAGTATGCAATGTATTAAGGGCCATTTCATGCACATACGGATATGCAAGCAGAAATCGGTCAGGAATCAATGAAGAATCAGTGCTAGCACTGTAGCACAAATCTATCTGAACCATCCACATGCCTCCAACAGGTGATGAAAAAAATAGGAACCCTTTCCAGTTCTCAAGCTCAGATGCTTCTAAAACAATCCATCTCTCCAACAGCCTAAATAGGTTCACTTTATTATAGATACAGTGGAAGAACTCTTATTATATCTTATTGCCAGATAATAATAAACATTTCTAATCCTCAGTATGGCGGATCAATGTACACAGAAGTCTGAGTAAGGCCTAACCAACTGCGTGCTCTGTTCACAGGCAAGAGGCAGCACTTCACAGCAGTGCTTGCTCCAAAGCATCCCTCGTCAGTCATACCTAAAGCCCAAGGATACATTACTTCTCTGTGTTCACAGACCCACTAGTTTCCAAACCAGCTTCCCATTCTTTTATTTCCTGGTCAGAGTAATACACCACGGCTGCAATCCACAACACAAAATCTTCCAAGTTTTTCCTCATTTGTTATATACTCTTGTACTTTTCCACTACACCACCATTCTGCACATCCACTTCTTTTCCAAGCGCAGAAGCAGAATGCTTTCCTATGAGGAAAGCACTGAAAAAAGAATTCTCCTCCAGAGGAGCAGCAAACACACAGGATTTTGATAGCAGCATGCTACAGAAATTAAAGGATGCTATTATATAAACCAGACTATAAATTATGCATTTTGTAGCTTTAAAAACAGGTGTTTTTTACTGCAGGCTGAAAAGATTAGCTAGAAAATGGATGCAGGTTCTGAAGCAGGGCTATGACAACTTGCCAGTCTTGTCTGGTCTTTTTTATTCCTAATACAAACACATTTAGCAGTACTGTAAGGAGCTAGATGCAGATGTGCAATATCCCAACCTTGCTTATGGGCTGAAAGAGCACTGGCAGGTCTGAAGAGCTCTGTTAAGAACACTGCCATCACTTCTCAGTCTTCATCTGCCTGGTATAAAACAAACCATGGCCTCAGCATAATTATCTCAATATTTGTTAATATACACATTTTCATTTATAACCCGACCATAATCCAACATTCAACCTACTGCTTTTTTTAATTTTTCCCCTAAATTACAAAAAGGTAAATTTTTATTTTTGCATTAAAAACCATAATTACCATTTACTGTAGAATTTCTGACCAGAAAACTGTAACAAACCACAAGATTTTTTAATTATAGCAATCGAGAATCAAAAAAAAAAATCCAGATCCAAATTAACATTCAGCTCCGCTGTTAACAAACCACATTTTCCTGCAGCAGTGTTGTTTAGGTAAACACTTTCAACACAAAACTTTCAGAAATTATAATGAGTATATATTGTGTATATTCCCCTGTGCCCAACATTGCCAGAGCAGTTAAACTGCTGTTACTGAAGATGACAGCAAAGAACATGACAGGGTTTCCTCCGTTATACCAAGGGCCATGTTTCTCAGGTATGGGATGGAACAATTTATTCAAGTTAGAACAAGGATGTAGTTAATCTGCCTTAAGTGACCACCTTTGCATTTATAGTGTGACAAGTGTGGGTGGCCTGTATTATAGTGTGAAATGCTTTGGTGATGTTAAGGGGAACTTAAAAAAACACAACCCAAACCACACAACATAAACACTAACACGCCTACATGTACTAAGTGTACCAATAATGACAGCCAGGATCCTAAACACTTAAACAAAACAGAAAAATCCCAAACAGCATGAGCAGATAATCTGACTGACCCTACTAAGGAAGGAGAGGCAAATTCAAAGCTGTTTCAGAAATGCTACTGCTCTCTGCACGCATGAACTTTGTATAAGTTTTAGTGCATGACCCGTAGATTCACAGACTGGTTTGGATGGGAAAGGACCTTAAAGCTCACCTAATTCCAACCCCCTCCCAAAGGCAGGGACACATTCCACTAGAGCAGGATGATCCAAGCCCCCTGTGTCCAACCTGGCCTTGAACACTGCCAGGGATGGGGCAGCCACAGCTTCTCTGGGCACCCTGTGCCAGCGCCTCAGCACCCTCACAGGGAAGAACTTCTGCCTCAGAGCTCATCTCAGTCTCCCCTCTGGCAGTTTAAAGCCATCCCCCCTTGTCCTGTCCCTACAGGCCCTTGTCAAAAGTATATATTCAGGGACTATAAAGGAACATTAGGAAACTTGTGAAGGTATCTTCTGGAATGCAAACCCAACTCCTCTGCTTTCAGAAACATAATCTTTCTACTCTACTAGCACTGTTAACGAGCCATTCTCCAAGTTCTGTCTGGGAATTCAAGCAATTACATTTCAGACCACTGCACCTCCTTCTCATCTGTATATAAATAACACTAAGACTGCTGCTACTACACATATATCATGCTGAATTTCAGCATGGTGCTTGTGAACACAAGCCAAAGGTCTCCAGTGTCCTCCCCTATGCATTCTTCAGCCTCTTTGAAAGAAGAGCTCAGAACTATCAACACCAAAAGTAAGAAAGCAGAAGGATGGGAAAAAAAACTACAAAAGCAAGTAAAATTATCAAAACTGCTCAAATTAAAGAAAATGAGGCTTCCTTGTTCCTGCAATTCATACACCTAACCGCAAATACTGAAACCAATGAGTCGAGTTTCCTTAGGTATCAAACTATCAGGATACAGAATGGCAGGCTTAATTCCTGACAACCATATGTGGGCCCCAATTGCCCAATTTTAGAGCTAAACTGGGAAAATAACGTCTGATGATATTTTTATCACAATTGCATCTCCCCTCCCTTGCAAAATAAAGTACAATAATGAAATACCAACGTTCCTCATGCCTGAAAAGACCAAGCTATGAAGAGCTTTCTATTTATCTATAAAAGACACCACGATCATATGTAGGTCTTCTGAAAAGCTGTTTGCTTAATAACCATTGACATTGTTATTTTGCAAAGATATTTAACTGAATGGCCTGGGAGACAATCAGTAGAACTGGCAGAGCTCACTAAAGGAGGCCACTTCTCACTACATCTGTGCTTTCCATGTCCTCCACTGCATGCTCTCAACAGGGATTAAGCACCCAAATCCAGTATAAGAACTCTAAGCACCAGTTTGAAGGCCGCAGAGAGGCCCTTGTTCACTTATTGCATCCTTTTCTCTTAGATATGCCAGTTTTTGTGAGAATAATCATGACAATCTCAAGAACAATTAACAGGAGAGAACAGATGAGGGTGGCACCTCAGCCACAAGAGAGACTCTCAGGTCCATCCCATCTGTGCTCCCAAGCAGCTTCTGCCACAGAGTTACCAGTAATTACTCTTTAAGGCACGTAATATCGAGGCAATACAAGCCTCAAGGCTGCTTGGTTGCAAACACTGGACTGTAAAAGAATAGCCAGAAAAATTACTATTCCCACTCCCTGGGACTCAGGACACTGCATCTGGAATTACTGTGTCCCATTTTGAACTCCCCAGTACCAGATATATTGACAAACTGGAGTGAGCCCAGCAGACAGCCACAAAGATGGTGATGAGATCAAAGCACACACAGCACAAGGAGAGTTGAGGGACCTGGATTTACTCAGCCTGGAGAAGGCTGAAGGTGAGGACCCTACTGCTGTCTACAGTTCTACTAGGAGATGCAATTGGGCTCTTCTTAGAGGTACACGGTAATTGATTAAGAGGCCACAGACAAGCTGAGAAAAGATAAATTATTACACGATATAGGGGAAAAAAAAAGATCACAACAAAGGTAGTCAAACATTGGAACAGAGGCCCAGAGAGGCAGTGGAACCTTCATCCTAAGAGATTTTGAAATGCCAACTTGCCCAGGCCTTGAGCAATCAAATCCAACTTTAACACTACCCCAACTTTTAGCAGGAATTTAGATGACCCCCAAAAAACTCTAGCAAGCAAAGATTTTCCTACAAACCCATATTTTAGTAACAGACAGAAGATGTTTGCTTACTCTCAATGCCAAGTTCCCTCTGAAGTCCTGTTACCTGGAAAGGAAATCTAAACTGATAGCTATTAGCTTAGTGACAAATACTTACCACCATATTGTAGGCATCAGGAACTTCAATTTCAAACTGAAACTTTCCACCTTGGTAATAGCCCTCATCTAGAGAAGAAAAAAAACAAGGATAATAATTAAGTAAGAGAAAATAACAGACACGATATAATACAAAAGATCTGTCGCTACAAAGATTAAAATAATGGCACACGGTTATCATCAAATACTTAACCTAGTTATACTATAACACTAGCTGCAACCAAGCCCCAAAAGAGTGTGAACATGGTCTCTTCCTCCACTCCCAACACCTTTACAGCAGAAATTTTAAGCCAGAAGAGTCAACAGTCCCAGAATGACCCTGGAAAGTCCACCTTCCTCACCAGACTACCAGGCAATGCCAAGAGAGCGGAACCTTTGATGGAATTTCTCATGTTTGTATGAACAAAATTCGGATACACATCAGCCACATGGCATGCAGTACCACAACACCAACCCTTGGAATAGGTTGGATACATACTTCACTTGCTAATGCATGCTAAATCCTGCTCCAGGATTCAGCACATCTTGTGCTAGCAATCACATAATGTGAGTAGTATGAACAGCGGTGTGCAAAAGCATGCTTTGAAGTGTACCACAATAAAAGAGCAAGTCAGCTCTTTTATTGTAGTTATCTTAGAATGATCTAAGAGTTAGGAGAGTCTGTCAGCCCCAGACTCAATAGTGAATTATTAAAATGGCTAAATTTTAAAATAAGAAATCAGAAAATATCTAGTTGCAGTTAACCAGAGATAATACAGGTATCAAGTCAGCCTGCAACTCTTGAGAAGGCTGTGCTTGGAAGCAGAAATGCCTGCAAGTGGTCTGAAATGTGCCTTTCATTAAGAAAGGGAAACAGACAGGTACCCAGCCCACACTGGGGGTGTGGGACATCTAAGGAACACTTAGGCTCAAACTACCCTGCATATTCTAGCTCTCTGTATCACACAGTGTAGCCATGGTGAAGGTCTGAAGGTAAGGAAGGTTGTTTATCACTGTATATCAGTATATTTTTTAAAGCAACATTACAAAGGAACATTGTGTGAAATGGTCCATAGTTTATAGAAAAGAGTTTTCTTATTATCTAGCTTGTTCCAAACCACTAAAAAAAATAGCTCCTCTGCTACAGGTCATCAGAACCCTCTTCCAGGATGCTTTCTGTCTTCTGGACTTGTTGCATTCCCAGTCCCTACACAGATCTAGCATGACCTTCTATTTTCTACTACCAACCATTGCCCCGTATCACTTGTTTCAGTTTCAGTCCATGCTACAATCTCACCAGTGTCAGCACAAGCCTGTAGCTTCCACACTGCAATTGCCAGAATCACAAGATAGCAGTCAGCTCCTGCCCTCCTCCTTTTTGCAACCTCTTATCAGCTTGCTTACTGAAAACAAGACAGCATCACTCTGTTAAATAATACAAATCCTCAGTTGTAGGGGCAAGTGAGTCTGCAAAAGCTGATGCTGCCAAAAGATGAGACTCAACTGCACACTACATCACTATAAAAGAATCTGTGCCTGCAGAACAGCAAAAGAGTTGCTGGGACACCACCACAGTCCAGCTTCTCCCAGGCGCCTGTACAGACTGCAAGAAGTTCAGTACATGAACAGCATCAGAAAGTTTGGGCTGCAACAGCAGTATAGGCACAGAGTGTGGCTGGTTTTTCCCACGCCACACAGCAATGTTTCCAGCAGCCTCCACACTGAGCAGTGCAAGCTTTAGCCACTGCAAATCTCAATTTAATAACCTGGCCAGAACACAGGCTTTTCAAATACATTCTCCATTGCTACTCCAATCCAAACTTTGAAGTGTTTCATTTATTAAGCAGTCCTTTCATGCACCCTATGCTTTACCAGAAAGTAAATCCACATGCACTGATTTTTATGGAAAGGAAGAAAAAAAGCAAGACGAAAGCATTTCTCTTTTGTTTTTGAGTATACAGAGATAAAAAAAAATAGTAAAGAAGCCATTTCTAATGAATGAGATGTAAAAGGTGAGTGATACCAATATGCCTTTGATGAAACTGCTCCCTGTCAAATGTGCAAAATACCTAAAGCGGGACACTCACTGTTCCAGGAAGGAATGATAAGGAAAATGGTCCAATATTCCCCAGGAGTTCAAACAGCTGACGTACCACCACGTTACCCTCCAGATCACAGCTAACTACACTTCATTCACCATCTAGCACACTGTAATAGCTTTTCAATCAAGTGTCAGGAATCCTCACCATTTCCAAGTATGATGTCATCCCTTGTAAAAAACAGTGGGAATCATCTCCAGTCTTTCAGTGCCAGGACTAAAACAAACAAGCCACACCATAGAGGAATTAAGTGCTTATTACAGTGCAAGCCATGTACCTCAAAGCCTTCTATGGGCTCACAAGCCCTTCTCAATCGCATGAAACACTCACATGTGTTTGCATAGGGAGAAGCCTGCTGCAGGTATAGCAAGATAAAGGAGAAGCACCAGCACTTAAGGTTGCTCAGGAAATCCAGCAGCAAAAAAAAGTTATTTTCCTTGGCTTATTTTCACTGGTTCCTTGAGTTTGTGGACTTAAAAGTGTGCAGCAACAGCTCATATTCCACCCCTGCTCATATGAAATAGGTGTCTGTTGATGGATGTGCCTTATGTCAAAGAAAATCCTCAGGTGTAATGAATCCTCGCTGTAATACAGTTGTCCTAAAGAAACATTTGAGAACAGCTCCCAAGGAGGAGAGCACGCCAAAAGACTGTAACGTTCCTGTCAGTCAAGCAGCAAGAGAAAAGCCATGTTCCACATCTCTGAACACCAAAACCATGAGGACCACAGCCTCAGCAGCATGCAGGAACATTAAGTTAGGTCCATGACTCCAAGCACAGACAAAGATCACTCTAGCATTGCTCAAGAGATGGATGGGTTGAGGAAAAAAGCTAAACAGTTTGTCTTCATTTTCTCTGTTCTTCCCCACCATGCAGACCTAGCTCAGGATAGCTTCACATCTACCCAGCCATGGAAGAAATTCCCAGTGTCCATGCGCAGGATGATATCAGAAAAGGTGAGTTCAGCTGGTGCAGGAGGGTGCAAGACCAGCTGAGCCTCTCTCAATTTATAAAACCATAACCACAAAAAGAGTGCAGGGTTTCCTGCAGGATTATGGAGATGAACTGGCATGCAGAGGGTTAAATTATCAACAGAAAAGAAACAGCAGGACCAGATGGTGAAACAACACCCCTTTTCCTTAACAAAACCATGGTTTAGATTAGCTCAAGCACTTTCTAACCACATATTAACACCTCCACAAGCTGTAAGAGATACCTCCTGTATTAACTCTCCTCTTATCTGTTTTCCTGTGTTCTATGTAAGGCTGAGCAATCTCTGGAAGACTTAGAGCACTTTATACATTGTGCCTCACGCTGCAGGTCATTTCCACATACTTCCACAATGAAGTCTCCCTCAAAAACAACTCAATACTAAACACTGTCTTGCATTAAAACTCACTTTATGTTTCAGGTTTACCTTGGCATCCGTCCATGCTAGCACTAACAAAGAAATGCACTGGGTATGCTACTGGCTCTGTTATAAAATAAGCAAGGACATATTTACCAAATCAGAAGAGTAAAAGCATCTCTCCCCCCACCCTTCTTTTCAATTCTCCCTGTATGTTTGTAAGTTTTTTCACTAAAGCCACAATAAAGCATGCTACTCATTACCCATCACCCAAAGGTACATTAAACATTCATCTCTCTAGAGGGCCTCAGTACCCAGCCAGAAACTTTGCAATGCATTAACAAGATAAGCCTTCAGAATAAAGTCATCTTACAGCATCTCAAGGAAGTAAACAGGTTCTCCCATGTGGTAGTTTCCTTCCCTGTATCCCACAGCATCCATACAGACTGGGACAAAGACCCTCAATTTTCTGGCATGGAACAGTGGTGGGAAAAACTCAAGTTCTGGCAGAGTTAATAGTGAGGAAAAGTGCTATAAATCAAACATAAAACTGTCAAAATAGTTTTAGCACATGACTTAGGAAGCTGGCCAGTGATGAGACTTTTGTAAAGACCTGAGCTCCAGTTCTCCTCCTACCACTTAAATTTATGTCTGCAAGCTGCATTAACAGCCAGCATCTCTCCCACTTCAGTCTGAAGTTTCATTATCAACATCTTGACTCTAATCTCAGCTTGCATTCATAAGGCATTTTGATGGCTAAAATTACTGTGAAAATACTAAATCAAATCATTTTATCACTTTAAAAGAAAATGCAAGATAATTAGGACAAGCCACAAAGGATGTGCTTTTGATAGCAGCTCCTTGAATTCGCAGCGTTGAAATGCTCAGCCATGCTCACTGACATTTGTCATTTTACAGCACACAAAACAGAGAACAGGCTCTTTATTAATTCCCTGAAGAACTGGGCTCTGAATAACCACACTAACCCCAGACTACTCCAACTGTCTGGAAAATGAAGTGATACTGCATTAGCTACACATATTCCTACAGTTTTCTTCACGTGTAAGCTACCTAAAACTCACCTTAGTCTCAGATTCCAATTTTGTGCTCCAAATATCAGTGCAGCAGGCAGGACTCTGCCTGCATGACAAGCATCTCCTTAATTTTCCTAGGTTCTGATCCAACTGGTACAAAAATAAGAAGAGAGGCAAGAGTCTGCCTAAAGCATTTTTTAAAAAGAGCAATTGTTTCAGATAACAAAAGGAAGAAGCAGCTTCAGACAGCAGAGAAAGGCAGTATCTGTCTCAGGAACACACAGTTTGTCTTCTGTGGCAGTAAAATCTAAGTTTTACCCATTTTCTAGCATATATCCACTCAGCGTGCACTGCAGAAATCTATAACGTAAAGAAACTGGAATTTCTTTAATTACACAAAATAAGAAGTCACCTTCAATAAGATTTTCTACAAACTCAAAAACTGTCACTAGGATAATTTTGTGACATTAAATATTTACTAAGAAAGGTTATTATGAGAAGTGCAGACCAAGGGAGCTGAAAGTATTTCTGCTTTGGTGATAAACTTTATTTTCTTACTCAAGTTAGTCTTTCTGTGAGAATCTGAAGAAGCTTCTTTCCCTGTCCTTTCAAGCCCAGACTGCATAAAACAAAGCACCTGAGCACAGGCTTTGTCAACAACATAAAGCTAGAACACTGACTACAAAAGGCATCCCTAGTGTTAAAAACCATGTTCAGTCAGTACCTTCATGGAACCCTGACAGCCAGCTACTTTCAGAAACTGGCTTGGTGTAAGCTTCCTTATAAAAATGTGGTTACAGAATTCAAGCTCTCATATTAATCAGAATATAAAAGAACTGAAACATAAGATATGAAAAGAATTAGCACTGGCCTCTACCAGATCTATCATATAAGGATGCAACCTGTGTAACTACAGATAAGCAAACCAAGAACCTTAAAAGAGCCAGCAACAGCCTCCTTCCTGTGCAGACTACCAGCCCCGGCTCTCTTGCATTGAGGAACTGAGTTCCTCAATGTAAGAGAGTTGTCGGCAGGAGGAAAGCAGGTTCTTCCTCTGGGCTGTCAAGATTCATGCAACATTGCTTAGACACTACAAAAATAGTTGCCTCAAACAAAGATTTTGGGCCATTTGAGCCAGAAAAATTCTGTGATGACCACTTAGCTGCCTCTGCTATCCTGAAGAAAACTCAGACTTAGCATACTCTAAAGAAAAAACCTCAATAATGAAGGGAATCAGAAAGCTACAAAGATTTTCTTGGTATGTGTTCCATTCTGCCTTTGGAAAGCTGTACTAAGCTGTATCTGATCACAAGATTCTGTACCTGAATTATGCACAGCTGAAAATAGATGTTTACTTGGGTCAGACTGCAACTGCAGAGACTTCAGCTGTGCAGCTATATTTAGAGTAACAAAATGTTAATTAAGATCATATCATTCCCCACATCATTTCAGTGAGGAAGCTAGCACAAAACCCATGCTCTGCATTCAACTACTGTCTTCTGACTGCAACATCTTCCTCCACAGCAGTTAACAGAACAAAAATGACTATGTATTTAGATACCATAGAATTAGTAGGAAGAGGCTATCATTGCTTCACATCCCTAACCCACACAGTGATGATCTTGTAAAGTCAACTCATTTGCAAAATATAATAAAGGATCATCACATAAACTGGGGCAAGCAGACTAACACTCACCAAGCAAGCATGAATACATCTCCTACACAGAATGAGAGGTTAAAAGTCCTGTAACAGCACCTGCATTTATTCTTTATTACAGTGACTAGGGCAGTCTTACTCATTTTCCCATCACAAAAAGGAGTCACATGAATGGACATGCTAACAAAGACCACCCAAGATCTCCACTGCCTAGAAGTCCTAGTGGATTTTGGATAATAAGCAGCAACAGTGACATCTAGTGCTCATTTGACTTCAAGATACTGGATTATCAGAAACCTTGTTACCACTCTTTGAAGTGTAAACCTTATTTCTATAGGTAAAACATCAGGATGAATGCCATACTGCATTGGAATTCTGTTGAAAATGTGCCTCTACAAGAACCAGTTGTCAGGGAGATACTGATCCTGACACATCTAACTCAATTCAGTGTACTAAGGTGTCTATGTTCTCATTTAAGTAGTTGCAGAGAGTATCAAAGGTAACACACAGCAAAAAGAAGTGCACATGAAGTTTAAATAATCTTCCATAAAAATTCATCCATAGAACACAAGCACAACTTCCTATTCTAAAATGGACAGCTATGTGAGCCATTTCAGATGGCTATTAAGAAACTTACGTGGAAATAGTAAATTCTGAAAACATTTTTACTGAACAGCATGTCAGCAGAAGCTTCAGTGTGCTTAAGTTGCATTAACAATAAGAGATATTTCCACATACTTGAGTACTCAAAGACTAAGAGACTCCTGCTTGTTAAGCATCATCAGACATGCACAGATGTGAAGTTTTCCAGCAGGGCTGTATCTGTCATCTGCTTCTTTACCTCTGCAGAGTCAAGCAACCAGTAAGACTAAATCTGTAACAAGGCTGTAATCTAGCACTTTATCTAGATGAGGTCCAATAATTTTCTCAGCAAATAAAACAAGGTGGTTTCAAATTGGCTTAGAGAAAAAAAAAAAAAAAAAAAGTGAACAAACAAGACCTGATTATTTCCTACACCTGCTCAGTTCTGATGGCCTTTTTATTGGAATCTACTTCCCAAAATTAAGCCTCATCCAAAAGCCAGCTCAGCTGTCATACTGAAGAAATTTCTCAGCCCAGTTTCTCCGCTGACTCTGTATAAACACTGTATTACAGCCAGTCTTTCTGTGACCAGGAAGTTCACTTGATTCTTGAACAAACTCTTGGAATTACATTTCCTTAACACCAACACACACAGAAACAAAAGTACCATGTTTAAAGAATTACCTGGGGTTACAGTTAGCTGAAAGTAATGAAGCTTGTTCGGGTCAGGAAAATTCACTTTACATGTACCTGTGAAGCAAAAATATAATTTACATCAGACAATTGGTTTTCCACTGTTGGGAAAGCAAGTATATCATCTTTCATACTCTCCAAGTTCATTCCTTGATTAATCCCTACCTTCCAGTCAAGTGATTTCCTCTTACGCTTTGTTTCTAAGCACCTCCTCCCTATACTGCTTGCTACAAGTCACCTGCAGTAATGGAACTTCACTTCTTTGAGCTGAGGAAGCAGCTTATTTCCTTTCAGGAATCCATGCTGTCTCAAATACCTTAAAATGCCAAGAGATTTGGTTTTCTGCATAGATAGTAGCTACATGTTAAGATGACAGCCTACAGAATATGAGTATCTTTTCCTTACAAGTTCTTTAATGGTAACGTGTGTATCTTAGCATTTGATTATACACTGCTGCCTGCAAGAGGTCATGCCACCTCAGCCCTATACTAACAAAAGATTATTTATACCTGTAGGGTATAATGAGATACCAGTTTTACTGAAAGCCTCATCCAAAAGCCAGCTCAGCTGTTACACTGAACAAGTTTCTTCTGTATAACCAATTACATGTATTAACATCATTACAAACCAAACACTGTTTTTATTCTCAGACTAGATGAATTTAAGGAGAATAGTGAGAATGAAGAACAAGTGTGGAAAAAAGCAGCAACCTGATAAAACTAGTCAGTAGTTTCAGTTCAAGAGATGCAAGTTCACAGCATAACAGCCCTTTGTTTGCATTTCATGACAGAAACCAAGTTGCCTTCCCATGCACAAAACTGGCTTTTCTGGATCAGGACAGAGACAAGCTGTCAATCTGGTACTAGAAGGTGTATATATGCATGGATACGTTATTATCCATATTATGCAGCCTTCAGCTTCTTAACCCAATCAGGATGGCTGTTCTTTTTCTGTAATCAAGGAGCCAAATAATATCAGATACATAAACCGCAGTAATCCATTCACATTGTAGTAACTACAAACTCTGATACATGTTTCCCTGGTGTTTGTTATCCTAGAGAAGAGTCTACAGAAAAAAGTTCATTATTCTCTGAAATCTCTGTAATTGCCTTTAAGAAAGAAGGACACAGAGTTAAAATAATGCCTCTTCCTGCCCTCCCTTTTTGCTGCTTCTATTCTGTATTTTTTGCCCTTGTAACTCCTTCCATCAGGCAGTCTGTACACTGAAAAGTCTGATTTTTAAGATCTGAACATTGACCTGGATCTAGAATCACTACCAAATAGAAGATGCTCAACAGAAACAGCACTCAGAATTTTAACCTGGAGAGAAAAATATATGGTCAAAGCTTCTCTTAGCTGGGGAAAGACTCAAAACATCACAAACTACCTGCCAGCATAACTGGAAAGGTTTTCTTGCAAGATAAGCATATGGACAAGACAGTGTGAACGCACAGCACGGTAATAACCTGCACATATACTTCTAGTCTGCTGCAAGCAGCTCATGCCTCTTTCCACCATCTTAGGTTACTTTGAAACAGGAATGTGCACAACAGGAAGTTCTGTAGAGCAAGCAATGAGCTCTGAATGTAACACTGAACTTGCAAAAATTTGTTGTGCTGGCCTGCATTCTAAGAACTCATGGCATAATGATGCTGTTCTGGTCCACACCTGAAAAGAGAGCTCAGCAACAACTCAGCTTCATTGTCAACAGCCAGCCTTAGCAACAAACACAGAGCAGTTGGAACCTTACTGGCCTTTATAAAAGGGCTTTGTGTTTTGCTGTCCATTATAGAACTAGGCTTTCTAAAGCCAAGGAACAGAAAATATTTGATTTTGAATTACCTTCCCTCAGCTTTAGAAGCAACAAGCCGTTTACTTTGTGATCTTAAATGCCTACTTTAAAGTGGCTATTAATGTTTTAAGCTTTTAGCATAACATCCATTACACGTAACATGCCAGGGCTTAAAAAAAAAAAAAAAAAAAAAAAAAAAAAGGAATATTGACCCCTTTTTAAAAAAAAACCCACTATTTTTCGTTACTATTTTCACTATTAACACACTCATGAGGTTACAGATTGCATGCGAAGTGAAAAAGCAATAGGTTGACTTCATGTGTTTCCTGAGAAACTGGTTATTTTCTGAATCAGATCTCTTATTTTGAAAAAAAAGGAATGGAGGAAAAACAGGAGTGAGGTTATAAATGCACTCTTCAGTTCCAGGTATCTTTGGGTGGTTTATAAGAGGGAAGCTCCCATTCCACCAGCAATCAAATTTTGGAGCCAAATACTCAATACTGCTTCCAAAGTACACTAATTGTACTCTCTACAATCTCTTCAGAGAGCAACAAATAAAACCTGAGTGGCAGAGTTTTGCACAGCTTTCATTCCATTAGCATTCATACTTCAGTCAAAACATTCAGTTCTATAGTCCTTTTCCCCTTAAAAAGCATGCCATTAAATGCTATACTTACAAGGTAAATTAGCTTCAAGTTCTGCAACCTCTGTTGAAAGAATGAAAGAAAAAAAACAACTGTTATTTATGCAAGCAAAAAGCCATTCCCGAAGTCCAAATAGTCAAATCTAATTTAAAGCACCCTGTAAATCAAATTTTACTTAAAAATATAATTAAGCTGCAATGGAAGTTTACCTTGCAATTTCTCTTTAAGCACCACAATGCATTACTAAAAACTCTCACGGTCAAATGTATCCTACTGTGATTAGGAGGTTCAGCTCTGCCAAGACTGAAGTGCCAGGGCTTCCAATAGCCAGAGCACTGTCATTTCAAAAGATGCCATTATCCAAACCCCCAAACTTGTATACATATGGCACTTAAATCTGAAAGGCCGGAATTCCACAGCCTACAAAACACAAAAGCAGAAAAACTTCGAGAATCAAGGTGCCAGTCCAACGATAGAAAGACGCACTGGAGGTTCACAGCATGCATGAGCATCAGCAGCATCTAACTGGTAAAGTTCTTCCACCATCAGCTAGATTGCTTCAGGTCATTCACTGCTTTTGTAGGAAAGCCTCCAAGCGTGACAGCATACACTGCACACTTGTAAACAGCTACTGAAACTCTAATTCAAGGGCGTTCTCAGATGTGATCAATCTGAGCATCAAGAACACCAAAAGAACAGAGCAAGACAAACCTTCAAGCACTTGGCAGGGTAACATGCACTGGTCAGTGCATCCATTGTACTCCCCCCAAACCTCTGCACTGTCAAACAAACTCAGGAGTGTTATGATTTTTCCGTTTTGCTCCTGTGTCTGTTGGCTATTTCCCCTAGGAACAGTTTGCTATAGATATGCACCCCAATTAAATTTTACCATATTTTACATGCATAAAACGTAGAAGGTATTCATAAAAGAAGCAGTAACCCGATTCAGTTGCATAGCTCCTAGGAAGGGAAGTGCATTCCTCAGCCCTTTCTCTGCCATGCTACCTTCTCTGGAAGACTCAATGGTTTCTCCCTGTATGTGTATTTTATTGAAGTCTTACTTTCAACTACCTATATTTCACAAATATGAACAAGATGCATCAAGACAGTCCCTCTGCCTTTACTTCTAAAGTTCTAGGAAACTTAATCAAATTTAAATAATATCTATTTTTGCATTTCCTATAGGGTTTTTTTTCCCTCCACTTGATTTCCAACTTTCCTTTCTGGTCTGCACAGACACAGCCCATTTATTTGGGCTACCAACAATGTGTAAGAGTTCAACACCAACTCTGAAAAACATAAATCTAAAAAAACCTGTAATTCAGTTTAAAATATAGGAAGCTATTTCTTGGTGCAGAATCCAAACTTACCTTGCATCTGTGCTTACCAAACCTGGCTGGTCTCTGCAGTGAGCATGATGCTTATTCGACCCCCACCTCCCACTTGCTTGGCACAGCCCTAGTATTCCTGCATCTGCAGCCTACTATACTGAGAGAAACCCACACCAAACAGGAAGCACTGTTTCAGACATACCTAAAAAGTTCACAATTGCACTCTAAAATCCCCCACAACACTGGGAACATGATTCTGCTAAAAGTTTCCAAAGAGACTGCCGTTAAAAGATACCAAAAATGTAATTTCAGCTATAGATGGGGATGTGTGTGGTGTGTGTTTAACCAGAAAGAGAAAGTAAAACTGAAGACAAGGCATTAACCAACCACTGGAGGCTGCAGCTATATGAATGCATTGTAGGAGTATTCCCTCACCCCTTTCCATTTAAACTCACCAGCCTTTCACAGTGGGAGTCACTAGTAGTCCTCGGTAGAGGGTAGAGTTTAGGAGTTGGCTCTTATTTAAGGTGTTGACTGCTTTCCTTATTGCTTTCTGTGCTTCTGTTTTTCAGCTTTAATAAGTCCTGCCCACTTCTTGTTTCAATCCTAGGAAAAGGGCAGCAGGGGAAAGAGAGGTACCAATGGACAGTACAGGGTCAAACTCGGCAATGAAAGGGCTGAGCTGGGGCCTCACTTTGGCCTCCAGAAGGGTCAGAAAGTTAACTGATCCCCATAGATCCTTTGAAGTGTGAAGATTTCCTGCAATGCATTCACACTTCTGTGTTTCCCTTTGTTTTGGCACAAGAATAAATGGGTTTTCTTGTGAAAACATGAAAATGATGGTGCTCACTCACACCCATGAAGATGGAACAGTGTGCTCACCTTTTGAAGGTGTGCAGACACAGAGGGGAGGCTATGGCAACTAATCCACACCAAAGCTTTGTGAACAAAGGCACGTTCCCCAAAACTAAGGTTTCTCATCAACTCTGTAACAAAACACAAACTAAGAACATAACTTCATAAAGATTTTTTTAAAAAAAGCAGGCAAAGACCTGCAATAATCTAAACTGTTAAAGAAACATCAAGTAAGGAAACACGTTACTACCAAGTGTGCCATATAAACATTTAATGGACCAAAGCTACAGTGCTTAAGTTTTCGAAATTCTGTGACTCTTTGGTAGTGACAGTCTTGACACTGAAATCGTTTTTGTAATTTGCTTAGTCACTGCACAGGTTGCCCAGAGAAGCTGTGGCTCCCCCATTGCTGACCAGGTTGGACAGGGCTTGGAGCAACCTGTTGGTTCCAGTTGGAACTGGAGGAGCTTTCATGTCCCTTCCAACCAAACCATTCTATCGTTCTATGATTTTGACTACATCACACAAGCTCCATTAAGATTCTGATGGTTTAAGTTATGCATTTTCTACATAAAGCAATACCACAGACAAGAATATCCTCTGTAAGAGAACACCCCTTGTGCAGTCTGCCAACTTACTGGCATGGTTTAACAGATTTTTAAATAAGCAAAATGTAGAAATAGCAACCAGAGCTCCAATGCACTGAACTTCCAACACCTCCAAAAGCCTCAGCAAATTAAAGAACAAACTTCATCTCAATCTGACCTCCTCTTTCAAAAAAATTACTAACTACAGCTGAACAGTAAAAAAAACCAAACCAAAACCCAAACAGTCTGTGTTTCATAATGTTTTATCGCTAATCAGTACCTGTGTTTCAACTCACAGGCAGGCACCCCACCGTTCCTTAAGATGACAAGACAAACCAGCAGATATAACCTAAGTCTCAGGAAGTATTGTGCAAGAGCACTGGAGAACTTCCATGGGAAAACTGTGCTCATCACTGCCCACTCAGTGGGCATCTCGATTCCTCCCACAATCAAGAGGGCTATTGCCAGGAAGCAGCAAACCCAAGAGTACTGCGCAGCCCTGCATCCACTCTGATAAACCATCCTGGGTAGGTCTGAAAGGCCTGAAATATAGACATACACCAGAGCTTCTGCAGGTGAGACAAGGAAGTACAAAATGAAATA
>NW_009918855.1:0-33009 GCF_000696875.1 Nestor notabilis
CTTGGAAAAGCGAGATAAACACAGGCCCAGCATTTGCTCATCAATCATGGGCTGGAAAGGTTGCGAAAGAAGTAAGAAGCCGACTTTAATTAGAAGAAATAGCTTTTTGTATAAGAAAGGGATGTTACTAGGAGAGGTGTGAATGTCTGACTAATAGTTTATCTTATGTTAGCCAATCAGTGTGTGCCTACTGTAAAAGATGGACCAATCGGTATGAGACACGCTAGGTAGGGATAAGTATAAATGTATATGGATAACTGTAATAAAAGGACATCTTTCTTGCATCAAGCTGCGTCCCGTCTCTCCATCGCAGCACTGTTCAGCCTGGAAAAGAGAAGGCTGCGTGGAGACCTTATAGCTGCCTTCCAATATCTGAAGGGGGCCTGCAAGGATGCTGGGGAGGGACTCTTCATTAGGGACTCTAGTGGTAGGACAAGGGGTAATGGGTTTAAACTTAAACAGGAGAAGTTTGGGTTAGATATAAGGAAGAAGTTCTTCACAGTGAGGGTGGTGAGGCACTGGAATAGGTTGCCCAAGGAAGTTGTGAATGCTCCAACCCTGGAGGTGTTTAAGGCCAGATTGGACAGAACCTTGGGCGACATAGTTTAGTGTGTGGTGCCCCTGCTCATGGCAGGGGGGGTGGAACTAGATGATCTTAAGGTCCTTTCCAACCCTAACAATTCTATGATTCTATGATTCTAAGTTCCCAATTAATATTTAGTTGAGATCTGATAGTGGGCAGAAGGTTTCTCTCACTGTGAAGAAGTGTCTTGGGGAAAGACTATCTGCAGAGGAAGAATCAAAAAAAGGATTTCTGCTCTTTCCACCCAATTCCAGGATCTATTATGATCATTGGCAGCTCCTTGGTTAATGCCATGGTTTTGCTGTTGTATCACTTTCTGAGGAGCCTGAAATCCACTCAGCAGGGTGACTCACTTGTCTGCTAAGGTGTGTATATAACTTCCATTAGGATTAAGGGTAGCAGTGTTCAGTGGTTGAAAAGCAGCTAATAAGGTATGTAACCCTTCGAACACCTTTTTTCTAAACCAAACATTTCTGCAACTAGGTCACAAATTCCTTCTCAAAGAAGCAAGGGAAGACACTGACATCAAACAGAGGCCCTCTTAAGCTATTTCAGCAAAAAGACTAATCATCAAACTGAATGAAGCATCAGGACTTCAACAGAACTTCTGAAGCTGAGGAAATTTATCATCTTCTGTAAATAGCACACATCTTCTGTATTTTTTAGCAATAATAGCGTTTTAAGGAAAAACACAACAGTTCACATGCCCCCTAATATGAAAAAAGAAGAAAATAGTGTCAATTAACTATTTTTCTAAATGGATGTCTAAATATTCTGGCCTGTCAAAAAGAAAAAAAAATAAAATCATAGACGATTCAGGAAGTTTTCTTTAGGTAACAAAACTGGAAAGAGAATGTATCTTCTTTCCTAAAATATTCATTTATGTATTGCTCTTTCTTACTATGCAACAGCAGAAATAGTTGTTTGTTTTTTAGTGCTGGCTTCTTGGAGTAAGAGAAAATGAAACTATTCCAGGAATTCTTGACATGATTCAATAAGAAATTTTTGTCCAAAGTCTATCATCCCATCAGTAGCTTGCAATTCGCTCTAGAGGATTCACTCATTAAACGTCTCTGACTTCCTTTTCCTGGCCCCAGCTTTTAAGGGTAGAACATCCTAATTACTAAGAGAGGTGTAGGAATGTAGTTACTACTGGAATTAAGTTTACTTTAAGCTTCTAGATGTGTAATTTCAAATTGGAAAAAGGTACAGATAAAGAAAGGATGTTTTGTTCTCCATTTTACCCCGAGGTTTTGCACATCTCTGTTTTCTTTGAGTGTTGACTTAAAGTGAGAACTGAGTCAAGAGATGCAGGTTGTAAAAGAGCCAGTTCAACATAACAGAAGTAATAGTGGTAGGAAATACAAATAATCTGTGCAGGGGAACCTGTTTTAAATACAGGTCTTAATCATCATGTTTTAAGAAACTTTGATTTGGAATATGTTGGATCTGACATGCCACCAGGATGATTCATTCTGCTGAAATACATCATGTTTCATTATTATTGCATAATGTGACATATTGATCTAATCAGATGAATTGTCAAAACAAAATGTCAAGTATGTGAAACTCAAATGAAGAAAGTTTGAGGAAAGTCCTCAAAAGGGACTACATGTTATTACTTTAACTACATATTTTACTCCATTTTGAAAATCAGGTCTTTCTACATTAGTATGTCTTTGGACTTGTGTTTACAATGGCTTTTAGAGACATGTTTTTGCATTGCAGGTGACATTTGCATGGTCACCTGACCAAAGAATACTCTCTTGAAGTAAACGCATTTTCTACAACAGGGAGATATAGGAAAGGAAAGTCCTTTTCCTTCCACAGTTCCACATCCCTTTTGTTGGTTCTGGGTGCATTGCAGAGTGGTAATATTTTTACCTGAATTTTTCCAGTCTCTCAAAAATTTACTAAGCAATAACAGTTCTAGAGTGGTATTTTAGGTGACCCTGCTTGAGCAAGGCATTGGTCACCTCCAACCCAACCATTCCGTAATTCTGTGAAAAATTGTAGCTTTAGCCTTGGGTCTCCATCTGTTTCTAAACCCCTGGAAACATTTGAAAGAGCTAAATCTAATCTGAACCCCATTGCAAACAGATGTAGCTGATATGCTACTTCCTTACAGGAGACTTTACAATGTTCATTAGTCATAAGAATGGTCAGACTGATAGTGAACAGACCATTATTCAGATTTGAATATCTGTGGCCTTTCAGTTTGACTGGCAGTTATACAGGTTTAATGCTGAAATACACCTTACAAAACTTTCTAAATTGTAAGAGGCGCTAGTTTCAACAGAAATGAATACTTCTTTCAGGATAGAAAGCAAAGAAAAGTCTATCCTATTCTCAAATTCCATCACTTCTGCAAGAAAAGAGTCTCTCCTGAGGGACCCACGGATAAGTAAAATGTAATACAAGATGTTCAATTTCTCAGAACTATAGTTTTGAACATACTGAAGAATTCCTCCATGGTCATCCTTGTGCATGCCGAGATAAGTTGCCTTCCAGAGGAGTTCCCATGGCTCACTGGTGCAGGATATGTTCCTGTAACTGGCCTGTGAATAGTGCATTGCTTTTACTGTATGGAAAATAAAGGTTAATATACATCAACAACTATCTAACCTCAGCCCTCATGTTAAAATACTAGCTAACATTACATTAGAGTTATATTCCAAAGAAAATGTAACAGAGCTTTAAGGGAAAGGGAAAATCAACAAAAACCCCCCCAGAACAACCAACCATCCAACCGAACAACAAAACATAGAATCATAGAATAGTTAGGGCTGGAAAGGACCCTAAGATCATCTAGTTCCAACCCCCCTGCCACCACACACTAAACTATGTCACCCAAGGCTCTGCCCAGCCTGGCCTTGAACACCTCCAGGGTTGGAGCATTCACAACTTCCTTGGGCAACCTATTCCAGTGCCTCACCACCCTCACTGTGAAGAACTTCTTCCTTATATCTAACCTAAACTTCCCCTGTTTAAGTTTAATCCCATTACCCCTTGTCCTACCACTAGAGTCCCTAATGAAGAGTCCCTCCCCAGCATCCTTGTAGGCCCCCTTCAGATATTGGAAGGCTGCTCAACAAAACATTTGGAAACATTTTTTAAAATAATTTTAATACATAATATCTTCTTAAAAAAACTACAAAATATTCCAAAAGGATATAAGAACTAGTTTGTTTACTGAACTGTAATACCATTTCCATGCTAAAAGGCAAAAACACTCTATACTGAAATACTACTGGTTAATTCAAAATCTGCCTGAAGCATGGCACACAGTAATAATGATGACAACATCTAGTCTAATAATACAAAATCAATAGAATTCATTGAACTGCTATCCAAAGCAAATCTAGAATGTCATTTGGTTGATTATTAATTAAATTGACACCTGCCAAACTAAATACAAACAAATTAAATACAAACAAACTTCATTTTACATGGAAAATTCAGATTATGAAATTATTATTATTTAAAGCAAGACAAAAAGTAGAGTTTATGATGGTGCTAGCACAGAATCCTGACAATTTTTATTGCCTTAGGCTTTGACATATTTAAAGAAAAGAAAAATCTGATTGTATAAATTGTATAAATATAGCTTTTGCAAATGGTCTTTTAATTCTTATTGATCAGAACCTTGGCATTCAAAGTCTAATTATACTAAAAATTCTGCTGTATCTCCAGTGTACTGGGAAATCATTACCTGAAATTAATTAGCACTCCAAGCACACCATTCCTACGTATGACCTGATCTTTGTAGTGCTTCACACACCATTTTGTTGATGGTTTTAAGAACTACCTGACAAACCTCAGACCAAATCATAACTTTCAGATGACATTTTCTGTGGTATCATACATAATAAATAGTGAAAGTGCTTAACAAAGCATTCAGGCAAATAATCAGAACATAAGGACTCCACTAGAGCTATATGTTTTGAAGTTTATATATACATATATATACAGGAAAAAAAAAAGTAAATAAATCATCCAGAACATTCATTTCTTTTAAATCCCAAAATATATCTACTTTAGGAAGTCTCCCTGCAAATTATTTTTGAGCTGTTTGCAAGTTGAGGTTTATATTTCCATTTCTCTGACTAATAATATTATGACTGCAGTTGCTTAAATACCTATCTTACAACAATAATGTTGTGCTTTTTAAGAAAATACCAACTTGAAAGATAAGAGCTTTTCATACCTTAAATGAGGAAATTCACTTTTGGATGAGAGACTTAAATCTGATTTAATTCATGAATATTTCTCCTTACCTCAGTGATGAACTAAAAGGACAGGTAGAATAGTTACCTTCATCATTCTAGTGCATTTTATACAGTGAAATATTCCAAGGCCAGGTTGGATGAGGCTTTGAGCAACCTGGTCTAGTGAGAGGTGTCCCTGCCCATGTCAGGGGAGTTGGAACTAGATGGTCTTAAGGTCTTTTCCAACCCAAACTATTCTATGATTGACTCTATGATTCTATATAAATCAATGGGCTGGCACTGAATATTTTATGTGTGCAGAGTACAGCTGATTTCACATGGTGCTGTTCAGAGCAATGAGTTCCATGTTGCCTATGTAAAATAAGTGAGTTAGTTCAGGCTAATCACCACTGTGTTTACCCTTACACAGCATCACTGGGTTTTTTTGTTACTTATCTTATTTTAGATAACAAAAACATCGCTAGTTTTGATCTGGATGTAAGAAAAATGAAACTAAGAGAGCATAGATATGTAATAAAAAGAAAAATGAAATCAGAAACCAGATATGAAATAACATTTTCATAAGAGATTTCAGAATTTCTTTAGTATGATTTGAGATTATATTCCTGTAGTTTTTACAGCTTTTCTGGAAAGTGAAAATAAGACCATTAACACACCCTTTGCTTTATTAAGGGCCGAGGACCTAAGGAGAAGCAGCAAACTGGTGGAAACAAACTGTTGCAAAACTTTTTTTTTAATTATACCTGTCATAACCCAAATCTGCCTGTGAAAACAGTTAATTCTTGAAGTTACAGTTAATGGGGCTTGACAGTGTCAGTTACTCAGCTGACCTGGCTATTTCCCAAACTGAAGATTTGCCAATAGATGCAACTTCAAGCACAGACAAAAATGAAGAAAAAAACATTAAGTTATTCTCACAACCACTTTTGTCTGCATTGAACATTGAGGTACACTGAATTAACTCTCATTGCTCATGCTTTGGATGCCTGTCCACTCCACTCCAGTTGCTCTAACATGAACTTGAACTTTCAGCAGACTCATGTGAGAACTGGCATCAAAGTTACACATTTTGACCAAAAAATAAAAAAATTACATTCAACTCCAGGAGTCATTTAAGCTCTAGGACATTCAGATTAATCTTCCATACAGGTGTTTCATGTTCCTTATATACCCGTTTTAAATGTTCAATGAAGTAAGCAATGTTTCCCTCAATACAGAATTATTTAGAAAAACAGCACATTGTAAATTCTCTTTCTAGTAGTACACAAAACAGTTGGTGCAGTAAACTTTCGGTTCTAAATTATAAATATCCTATGGCAGATGTGCCTTTAATTGCTGAATACAGAAACTAGGTCACTTTAGTTGGAAACAATTGAGCCCCAAATTTGCAAATACATGAACTACCTAAAATCCCTGACAACTCAAAGTACTGTTGCTGAGTCTTTGAATGGCTTTTGGCACTTGTCGTAGAAAAAGGAAGTGCAAGTTTATTCTCCTTTTTAGATTTGGCAAAAAGAAATCTGTCAGTCTGGCAAAAGACTGCCGAGATCTTTCACCTTTCCTTTGCTTATGTCGCTTGTCCCAGACAGTTTAGGAAAGGCATTGCATAATCTGTAGCACTCTTCAGCAAAAACACACCTTTTGTCTCACTATTGGTCTAGACAGGGATCTGCCTTCACTGATAAGGATTTCTCACAGTCTTTAAGCATTAATATGAACTTGAGTAGTGTCTTCCCTCAAAGTCTATTTCTAGCAAGTATGGTCTATTTTAATTTACAGACAATAGAAATGAAAGGAAAAAACAATATAGTGCTTCTATAACACCTTTCTTAGAGTACTGTTAGGCTGCACTGCTGTCTACATACAGCCAAAAGAGCTGTTCTAAGTGGTTTCTAAATATGTGCTGAGCTCTTTACCATAGAATAATTTAAAAATACTTGCATATCATTCTGCTATTCTTGTATTACCACAAGTATTTTGTTAATTTTCTCCAGTTGTTTTCTATTTAAAGAAGAATAATGTCTCTGAAGCATACTCAGAAGAGAGTTTTCTTAAATCTTATGGCAGTGATAATGTGGAGAATTCTTTCTGACACCACTTTTAGCAGTTCTAACTGCTCAGAAGAGATGGCAAGAGCCTTTCTATCACATAGACAGAGACTATAATAACTAATAAAAGTCATAAAAGACAAAGAACAATAAAGAAGAAAACAGCTACCATTTGGAAAGACTGTTAGATCTTTGCAGACTAAATGCTTTTTCATTTCATGATAAATATGACTCTTGTTTCTGGGGGTGAAGTGGGGGAGGATAAACTCACCTAAGATTTAGCCCAAATTGCCATTATCTGAAGTCACTTGGCTGTCTAGAGTTGCTTGATCATTCTGACGTGCTTAATTCTAGTGTGCTTCAACTTTCTCATTTAAATATCTCTTCCCATCAATCATTAGTGCTTTCCTTCCTGGGTCATTGAGAGCATAATACTTCATTGTGTCAGCTGAAGGTGTGCTGACCTACTTTTCTTGGTTAATTTCGAGGGTAGGATCAGATGTTCCATTGCTTTTAGTAATTGATCTAACGATAGATCTTTACTAGAGTACCCATGACATGGTCTGAGGGGCATTCCAGGCATCACTGACTTCAAGGTCATAATTGAAATGAAAAATTCTCCAATCAATTAGGTAACTTGACTGCATAGCCTGTTCTTGAAAATGATTCTTTCAAAAAATATATTGCTTTTTTTAGAAAACAAACAGAAAAAAAAAAAGCTTTTAATGCATACAATCATGTGAAAGTTGCTGTTACTTTTTGGTGTGTAGTACTATTTTTAATGTTCAGAGGTATCTTAGCCATGTTAATTTTACATGAACTAGCTATTGCAGGCGGCAAGACACAGTAATAAGTGACGAATCGAAACAGATTGTAAGATGTAAAAACAGAAGGATCATTGTTGACAACAAAAACAATAGTTTGCTGTAGAAAGTAAAAAGAAATAGTTCCAGACAAAACAATCTCTCAGGAACACACTGCTGAACTGCTAAGGAGGAGTTACACTAGTCAGTTTGTTCATGTTTTCTTCCTCTGGCACACCACAAAATTTGATTTGTCAGGTCACACTGCGGTGTGGTTTCATAAAATGTTACTTCAGTGTGTACACTCCCACAGGTAGAGGATATACACATCTGCCAGGCAACCTTCTGATCAGCTGGGATTTATTTTTTCCTTTTTTTTTTTTAATTTGTCTTTTAGCAAAGGTCTCATATTATTATTATTACCAAACCAGGGAGATACCTGTCCAGTACACAACAGTATATGCACAATAAGGCTCTCAAAAAACCTTAATAGTGAACATGTAAAATGTAAAGTGAAATGTAGCTTGGTACCCTCTGAAATGTATCGGTAGTTAGGTGTTTCACATATTTCCTATTATTCCAGATATTGAACATCATACCATGATAGAAAACAATGTATTCACACAGTGTCCATTTAAAGAATAAATAGCATAATTCACACAGATAAATACTTTTAGCTGTTTTTTTCTTTTATTAGTATGTCTGGTTTAGAAGAATGATTGGGTTTTCACTGCTAAAATTTTCTGTATAGAATTAACATGTGCATAAAATGATGTAATATTTCAGCTGTGTAAACATTGCTGGCAAAATCACAAAAGCAACAATAATAATAATAGTCTTTAAATCCTTGTCAAAATTATAAATAAAAATATTTGCATCATTACAAGAAAATAAAAATATATATGTTCACAAAAAAAGTTACAGTTTACTTAATGAATGACTTCTATTAAAGCCCATGTGGGAGATTTTTTTTTGTGGAGTCTATTGTAAAAATAAAAAAAAAATTAGTATTTTCACAAAGGTATTAATTATATTTGCCTTTGAATATAAGATTTAAAATTATTAAGAAGAGTATTGGAAACCAAAAGAATTGTATGTTTCTGTAAGTTCTGTTCACGTAGTTTGTTAGTGGAAACAAAGGCTATGGCATATGTAACCAATCAAACATCTCAAGTTTCCTATACTTACAGTATGATAATCCCCACAATCAGTTTGCACACAAACCCATGGCTGAAATATAGTCACATAAAATTTGGTTGAATAACTCTAAAACAAACATCACACAACAAAAGAAAGCTAAATTTAGCACAGAGTATTTAATCCAGTCCATTTAAAATGTATTCTAAACATACTATTAAGAAATAAAAAATATGTCTGGTTTATGTACATTCACATGTTTTATAATGTTATTACAAGTTAAGTTACTCTCCTGCAGACACTAATGAACAACTTAAATGAGACAGTTACATTCCACTTTGTTTAAAATTGGTAAAATAGTAAGAACTACCACTCAGAAGACACCCATCATTAGTCTTAGGGCATTTACAGAGATTTTTTGGGGGACTGACAGAATATAAAATTCTGTGACATTGTGCTGTGTGTAACTGTCTGAGAGAAACAGAGAAAATAAAACAGAGGGATTGCCAGGGACAGGAAAAAGCTCTGGAAATGATAGTCTTGAGAAAGAATAATGGAGACTGATTGGAGGCAGTGGAAATAGGAAAAAAAAGTAATTGTTTTTAAAGAGATTGTTTCTATTTATGTGATTCCTACTGTATCTAAAGAACCATTTTGTGTGTCTAAAGAGCTAGATCTGTGAAGAGTGAATGCATCCTCCAAAGAAAGATCTATCTCCACTATATTATCTCCACTGGAACAACTCTTAATACCGGCACTTTTGTTAATTGCACAGCTTAAGTCATGTAATTTTGAAGATTAAATGTTTCCCTGCAAAACTATTCATGTGTATAAAGTTAGCTACTCATATCCTTCTTCAGAAATTCCAGGTGGGCATCAAGATTTTTTAAAAAAAATCTCCTAAAAATAACAACCTCTCTTTCTTCATTTCCCACAGGTGAAAAATCATTGTTCATTTTATGTAGAATATGAAAGAATTCCTATTTATCTGACTGGTAGCAATAAATTATGTTTCAACCTCTGTTGTAACTGTGTAAAAAAATTGAACAATCATGAGATGCTTGCAGTTGGAAAAGACGTCTGGAAATCACCTAGTCTGCCCTCTTCACTCACATAGTCTCAGCTAAAGCAAATTCCCCAGGACCCTCTCCTGTCAGATGAAGACTCCACAACTTCTCTAGGCAACCTGTTCCAGTGCTTGACCACCGAATGCTGGCTTTGTATTACTTGGTCAAGTATTTCAACAAGACAAAAGGAAAAAATAGCACACCAAGAAATAAAAATAATACCCTCCCCCATAAACAATTGCAAACAATGTATATACTTTTCAGATTTCTTAAATATGCAGAACAACATAACAAAAAATAAAACATTCTTACTCCACTACTAAATGGCTGAATGTTTTACTAGCTATTAGCAAAGGGACCCTAAGCTCTAAAACATTTACATTCTGGTTGTTTTTTTTAATACTGTTAGATCTTTCCTGAGAATATGATACAAATACACATAATTATTGACAGCACTGGTAATAGTGCTAAAATCAATGTAGAAGATGTCAATGAACTGCTTCAGTTCTTGAAACTGAACTGTACTTGCATTGCATCACAACTACAACCTAATGAAGCAGCCAGAAAATGGATATCCATAACAAATGGTATAAGAATTGAGATTCTCAGTTTGTCTGAAGTCACATTGTCTATTTCTTCCATATTTCTGCTTGGCTACTGCAAAGGTAAGACAAAGTTTGGTTTGTTAGTTTGTTTTTTTTTTCTTTTTTTAACACAATCATCAGGTTTTATGTCAGCAAATCACCATGGTACATCTCTCATATCAGTCATGGCTATGACTGGGTTCAGTACCAATGTCCACTTATTTGCCAATGAGGACATTTTTGAAGTCTGTATTATTCCTACCCAACTATTTGAAGTGTTACAAATTTTTGCCTCAGTCCATGCAGTTTAGGATGCAGAAGAAAATTTTCCACAAAACAATGTTCGCTGAATACATTAAGTATGTATAAAGACAATAAAAGGAAATGAGAACTTTTTTCTCAGCTGAATGTTTTGATGTCTTCAGCTGACAGGGAGGTTGGCCTTCCAGAAATTTCCTTGAATATCTCTGCCTAGAAGCATCACTTTCATCTCATGTTTATCATGAACCAACTGCTTTCTCTCAGACTGCATATATCTTCCAGGCACTTCCGTATAGTTATGGAACTGACAAATCAGACTTTTAGAAATAAGGATAGGTTAAAACATATTTTGAAATATTTAAGGAATGCATCAAACAGAAGGGGAGGGGGAAGAAGAAAGGAGGAATATGTTCTGGTAAAGTTGGCAGGATAGAACTTTTAACCATGATGATTTTAAAGTGAGTATCTCTTGCTAGTTTATTGATGGGTATATATTTTTAAAATTAGGCTGTGCCAAAGGCACTATGTTTGTGTTCTTTGAAGTTGATACAACCAGATATAGCAGATCTCATGTTAGAAATAAAATATTTTTGCAGGAGAAACTGCTGCTAGCCAAACAGATTTCAGTCTTCACATCCTGATTCAAGCTTTCTAGTCTAACCATCAACTTGTACGATTCTCACTGTTTATTTCAGTGTGTACCTTCTGAGTTTTCTTTAAAAATATATGAAGACATTACCGAGGATCTGATTCAATAAAAAGTATGTCCAGACCTCCATGCCCTGGAAGCTCAAAGAATGTTGCAAGAGCTGCAGAAATGGGACATATTTTCTATTGAATTGGGTACTGAGAATGCTCATAAGTTTTTTGTATTGATTTTTGTAACAGCCAGCAGAGAAAGACACAGACAATATTAGCTTCATCCACTACAGGCCTGTGGATTTCACTTTCTGTATGCAACAGGGCTTGGAGTGAAAACAGACAGCAACCAATTTAAAAAGAGAGTGCAGGGTAATTTTTATTCAGCATAAAATCAAATGTGTACCTTATTACAACAATATAATTTTCAAGACAGATACATTACTATGATTAACAAATGATTAGGCAAAACTCATGTGGTCATAACTGCACTTCTGAAATGCTTTTACCTAATATTAATACTATATATTAATGTTTGCAGCTTACATAAAGAGGCAATACAGCCCTGAATCGTAAAAATAAATAAGGCATTAAAACAAATAAATAAATTTAAAAAAATCTTATTTGCACAAAAATAAATCACTTGAAAGCTTAAAGCTCAAATTTGTCAGCCTGTTAACAACAATCATTTTACCTAAACAATTTCTTTATTTTTTCTGCAAGATGGACAAGACTACAGTAGCCGTTCTTTTCCCTCAAACGTGATGGTTTTCTGCTAGTAGCGCAAACTAACTCCATCCATGTTTTCAGCTTTCCAGAAGACACAAAGTGCATCCTCCTTAGCAGACTACTTCAGCTGCTTCTCCTTGATTAGATTATGTTGCAGCTATCAGCATCCCAAGCAAACTACTCCAAAGCTACCTTGACCTTAGTAATTTTATAAGTTAACCTGAGAGTGTCAGCTGCCCATTCCCAGCCTACTACACCTCTCTTTCTGGTTACAAAACGACAACTGCACCTAAGAACTGATCAAGGTGATGCCTTACACACAAACAAGTTTAAACATTTCATATTTTAGTCGCTCAGTTTCAGTGATAACACCTATGGAGTATGGCTCCTGCCATATTTAACTGGATCAGTAAGATGGCTGATGTGCTCTGTTGTTTTCTAAAGTAAAAGAAAAAAAAAAAAAGACTTTTTACAACCTTGTAAAAAGTGAACAGGGTTCTGAAAACTTAGAGAACTTGATTCGAGATGAAAATTTCTGATTTTCTGTATATACTGCTAGAAGGCCCTGAGTCAAATATGGGACTACATAACAAAAAACCCTTTCTATTAATTGCAAAGTTGGTCTAAGACTCATGCTGTGGAGCATTAGACAACAATAAAACATTAACAAAAGTCCCCTCCACCAATACAAAACCAAACCCAAAACTACCTTAAGCAGACTGAAATCCTATTTGCTTTTTCCAAAACAGACCCCAGTAGGATAAATGTGCATTTCAGTTCTCCCCCAACACAAGGAATTTTTCCTTCAATATAAATGCATGAAATTCTTTCTGTATAAGAGAAAAACTGGAAAAGAACTCTAGTTTCAAGATTTATTTGTAAGGAGAACATCAAATGTGTATAAACTTCATATTCAAAGTCTCTTAACACAATGAAAATATCAGTAAGATTCTAAATCTGAAATCCCCAAATCTTTTTATGATTTCACAGCAGTTTTACAACAGCAGCCTTTAAGGAGTGGGTATAAATGTTTATTAAAAAAAAAAAAAACTGCACAGAAAATGAGATGCAAAGAAAGCCTCTCTTGGCATTCTCTCATAGTTTAGAAATGAGCACTATGTCATCAAAAAAATGATCATGTTTGGCAGTTACATTTCTTTAAAATTGTTATATTGTGTTAATAGGGACCAGTTGCATTTTCTAAAATCCTTAAGACTTAAAACATGGTTTTACTCAGAGAATATCTTGATTGCAGCAGAATTAGAAGCAAGTATAAGATTACATACCTCTCTACATGCTGCAAGGGCTTTGGATTTTTTAAATAAACATAGAAGATTTTTTTAACTCTTTCTCCTGATCAGGATTATTTGTGTGTGATGTCGAGTGCCATGGCCTAGATATTAATTTATCTTCTAGCTCAAGAAAAATAGGAAAAAAATGAGGTAAAATTTATTCTATAGGGTGAATATTTATAGAAAATAACTACTGCAAAAAACTTCTTTTTTTACTTTTTAAGAAAATGGATATTTGTCAGGTATTTGTTTTGCTTCAGCCATATGTGTTGTTGGAAATATGGATCTATATCCAGTTGCAACAAAACTCATATGTAAAAAAATATTTTATTTTTAATGTGAGGCTTGGTCTAGGGTGAATCTTTATCTCAAAGCAGTAATATAAATCCACTTTTTCAAATTTGGTTGATACTTACTTCAGTAAAACATAGTTTAGGTGTCAAAAGGCTTTTTTGCCCTTCCACTTAAAAAACAGTAAAAGAATAAATTCAGTCATTTAATGTTTTATAAAATGCACAACCTTTATAAAAAGGTAATTCAAGAACTGTAAAAAGTTTGATTACAATCAGGTTTTATATTACTATATAACAAGAAATCCCACCGTAGTATGAGACAGTTTAAGTCCAAACTAGACCTCAACTTCTTTGATTAACATTTTGTATGTTACATGACTATTACTTAAATACAGGCTTTCTCATTGATGTTAATGTGAATTAAGTATTTATGGTCACTACTTTTTAGTGCTCTAACATCAACAATGTCCAGGCCCGTTACCCTTTATTACATACAGTCAGCTGATGTACTATATAGCCAGTGGCCCATGACAAAAATGGACTGCACAATCAGAACAGTAAGAAAATCAACTTGATACAAGTAACAATTTATGACATCTGATTTTGGTGGAAATGGGACTATACATTTCTATCATATGTATTCAAATACCTAAAGAAGAAAATTTACTTGTATTTTGTAACATTTTAAAAATTCCATGGTAATAGTTAGATCAAGTTTAAAAACGCTGTGAGGAAATTTTAATATATATAAAATCCAGCAATCTACTACTTTGTTCTTTTGGACTTCACATTTTGGTTTTGACCAATGTAGACCCGCATGCAATCCTTCAAGGAGGATTGATGGCTGTGGGAACAGGAGACGTATCTATCCTCAATCAGAACAAGTCCCAGGAGACAACTACTACAACTTCTAACACTTTATTATTGGTTAATTTGGGGGCTTCTTTCACTCAGATGACATAGCTAGAAGGATGTCACTGTGCAAATCAATATCTACTGCTTTGCCATTGATGTTCCTGCTACCTTAAACAACAACAGCTGTGTCTACGATCAACTCTGAGTTGTTCAAGGTACTAATTATTGTAAGCACACTACTCCTTAAAACAAATGGTCCAGGAAGATGTTGGCCTCCTAATGCATACTTGAAGAGCCTGCTGCATGCTGTCCAGTAGCCTTTGCCATTTCATTTTCTGTCTTACTGTTTTCAGGAATTATTTCACTCCCATTTAGATTAAAATTCATGTTTACCTGAGGCATTATGTTAAAAAAAAAAACAAAAAGGATTTTAATTTATGAATAGAAGTAGATGATTGCAGCTTTTATACTATGTTGGGATTAAGAAGCAGTGTGTTTTAAATATTTTTTTCTGAACTTTTAACCTAAAAAATTATAATCCAGCACTTTGTAAAACATTATATGAGAATTAGCTAAATGTACATTTTAATTCCTCTGTATTGCTGGAGACAGTGAGTAGACATGAAAGACAACGGGGTGCACTTGACATTCAGCACAAATTTCTCATTCATTGTAAAAATAAACAGTATATAAAGACAACCTTGCATGTGTATTAAGTCTTACAAGATACAGATTACTCAGCTTTGCTTGAAAGGACATAATATTTCTGAACTATGTTCAAGCACAACTTTTGGCTTTGTCTGCATACAGCATCAGAGATGTGCTGCTCTGCTGTTACTTAGCAAAAGCAGGACACTTCCTATCAGAGGTAAGAAAGACTGCCTTGAAACATGATCACTGTTTTGAAAATAAAGTACCTATGTCTTAAAGGGAACATTAGTGCTTTATTGAAAGGTGGTGAGTGAGTGCAACGTGAGTCAGTATTGGTTGCTATGGGACATTTTCATGGATTTTTCTTGTGGGTTCACTGGAAGTTTACGGAAGTTAACAACACAAAGCATTTTAGTTCTCACTACACCTCTCTAGACAGCTTTTACACTCCGCCATTCCCTCTGCTCACTGCTTGGTCTCCACAGTGCCCTCTCCTCAATGCTTCCCCAAGAGCAACCACTTCAACAACTGTCCTACTTCCCTCAGGGAAACTTGCCTTTGACTGGTAGTGCAAGTGCAGAGCCACATGTGCTGCCATCACGGTCCTTTGAAGATTAATATACTCTATCCCACTTTTCTGTCCTGTGTATTACACATAGCATGGTTAGCAAATTATTTATTTATTTTTAAATTCTGCTAGTTAGTAATTAAGAGAGTATTCAGAGTGGAGAGAGTGAATCACATCTGTGGTTACAAACCCTGTGCATGAATACTTCATATCACAAATTCACTTGCCCACTGAAATGTCTCAGATTCTTAAATAAACCTTTGAAGAGAGGTAAGCAGGCTGTAGAAAAGGGGGATCCACTTTAAAGAAGTATTTGGTATTCAAAAAACATTTTACAGAGACATTTTACAGATCTAAATGAGCCATGGTTGTTTCCGGACAAGGAAGAAAAACCTCACATGAATAAATATTAAAGAAATAATAAAGAAAATAAAAAAGTCAATTCCATGTTGAATGGAAGTCAAAAGATTCCCGTAGGTTTCTGGGCAGAGGAGTAGACAGCCCTACACATCCATAAATGATCTGGAAATGGAGGGATGGGGGGTGAAGTTTGCTGAAGAGGTTATTTAGGAAAATGAAGATGCAATAGTTTCAGAATCCTTCCAATACCGAATGACTGAATAATAAGAGCTGAAATTCAGTGCATTTAAATGGGTGAAGCTTGTGGAAAACCCCCATGAGTTTCCATATAATGAGGAGGTCTGATCTGATTGTTACTGCTCAGGAACAAAAACTAAAGTCTTTTAACTAGGTGTGTCTATAAAAACATAATTTCAAGTCTCAGAAGCAGTATTAAAAAAAGATAAAACCACTAACAATGTTATGAAATGTAATGAAATGAATTAAAACAAAACATGTTAGTATTGCAGTGCTGCTGTATCCTGAACAAGTGTATAAACATTTTAGAGTGTGTTAACTCTAGAATTTTCTCTCAAAAGTCTAGCATTTGCTCCCAGTAAAAAGAAGAAACATAGCCCAGTTCAGAGAAAGTGAAATGAAGATGCTATTGGGTCATTTTGGTCCAGATTGAGATACATGGGTAATTGAAAACAAATGTTAAATTTTGGCAGGCCCTTGATTTTCAATTTAGCACAAGCAGAAGATGTGATAATTAAATTTGCTTCTAAGTTCATCAGGCCCTTGGCTATGTCACAGAGATAAACTTCCCTTCACTTCATAGATCTGACATACTCTAAAATACACAAAATTGGATATTCTCAGGAGTTCCAACTTAAGCTGAATTCAAGTCTGTATTATACCGATGTATGAATGAATAAAATCAATAAATGAATATTTTTACACATGTAGTGAAAATAAAAAAGGAAGGCTCAGGCTACTGTTGCTTATAGCAACTTTACTAGCTGCTCATAAACTGGTTTAGAGAACATGAGCCGGAAGGTGAAATCCTGATGCCAGTGAAGTAAAAATTTTGCCAATGACTCCACTGCAGCTAGATTTTTCCAAAGCAATGAAATCCCAAAGGAAGCAGAGAAATCATGAAAAGATGCTGTAATATGAATTACAGCCAAACATGAACTGCAACAGGCTTTTGAGGAAATGTTGAATAACCTTTTCCAGAAAGCAACTCTGGAGTAAAAGAAAACTGTATTAGTAGATCCTTGCTTCCTCCCCACTGCATTTAAAGCTAAAGACAATCTTTCACGGCTGGACTTACAGAATTCAGCAGCATTCATCTAACCCTGCTCCCTTTGGAAACAATCCATTGTCTTTTAAACAAAAGCTTCTTAAAAAAAATTCTAAAATTAATATTGCATGTTTGAAACGTGTTTGGTTTTGTTTAAATCAGAAAATAAGAAGGAACCATGTCCACTAAATGAAATGTATCTTAAAACAATAATGCTAAGCTAAACCTGAGGTTAGTATAAGCATAAAAAAAAATAAATTATTCAGCAGAATGTTCTAATAGTAACTTTTAAGAATTCCTCCATTTTAGAATTGAAATAATGATTCTCAGCACTCTTCAAGTTGGCAGAGTTTTAAGCGAGAAAAAGGAAGTACTGCAATTTATGAAAGTACAGTGTAAACTATGCAACACCAAAATTACATGTTAATGACAGAGCACTGATATAGGGAAATAATGAGGGTTCAGAAATGAAGGCTATCTTTTAAAAATCCCTGTATAGCTAAAGATTATTATGCAGGCATTCACATTCACAAATTTTTATTATTATAGGGGACTTAGACATATTTAGAAGCTCCTGAGTGACTGCAATATTCAGAAGGTAGAGACTGCTCTTGCCTGGTAGGTAGTTCGCTTTTATTTTCATTTCCTGTTCAGGAGTGAGATTACTGTTTGGGGAAAGTTAAATCTATTTCAGGCATAAGAATCATTTATCCCTGGAGGTGCTGAGCTTCGATTAATAGCTCTTGGATTCTTCTTATTCATCTTAACTCCAATTTGTGCTGCTTGGCACTAAGGGTCCAGTTCGTTCCTTTCCTTAGATTCAATTCTCCCTTCCCCCACCCAGCACAGTGTATCAGAGAGAGCTTTCACCCTGTCACCTTAGTTTTGGTATATATTTTCATGCAATGTTTATGTTTTACACTTGATTGCTCAGTATTTCTTTCAGGTGGAGAATCCTACTGATACAACATAACTCATATCCCTTTTTGATGTTGATAAAAGTCTGAAACAATGTTAAATCAGAAATAGATCAGCTCAACATTTTTTTTAAAGTTAGCTATAAATCAGATGTGACATCTGTTTCGGTATTTGATGTCTCTTGATTTTAGTTTTTGTGCAGTAAAATCTTGGCCCATGTTACAGATTAACCACCTGTAAAATTATAGTTTTGTATACTGAAGTCATTTGCAGCTGTAATACAAGTACAAATTTAATCCAGAACTCTTAAGCCTCATTTATTTTGTACAGTTCAAAAGCACTCAAATCAATTTGCTGAAAATCTGATAAATACTTAAGGCTAACATCTACTCTAAGTGTGCATCACACAAAAGAGAGAGATTTTGGATCATCTTTCATTTGACAGAAGCCTAAACAAGAAATCCTTAATGTAACCACTGCGGTGTCTGCTGCTTCAGTCATTTCAGGTACTCACTGCCTACCTCTACTTTTCCCTCACAAGCAAAAACAATTAAGTTATCAACCCCAGAAAGAGTGCAGGGGGACCAAAGGCCTGGCTACAACGTAATTTTTAACTAGTTTGCAACACTCTTTAATTCAGTGGTCATCTTTTTGTTAGTCTAATGGTGTTGCATTACTAGAGGGCATAAAACCTGAAAAACCCTAGTCATGTTTAGCCCTGTAAATTAATATCAGCTTGTCAAGATCATATATATTTATACATATATGTGTATATAAACATATATATCTCTATACATGCATGCACAAGCACATATATATGTACATCACAGCCCTATTCAGCAAATAAACACTGTGTGGAAGCAGAAATACCTATTAACTGTGTATACTATGGAGGAATTTCTTCTGCTTAACCCTCTAACATCTTTACTTTTCACTCTTCCTAACAGAGACTCATTCAGAAGCATATATCATGCACAGGCATCATAAATACTTCTTCACAAAATCTATGGACACTGAACTCCACAACCACCACTGCCATCTTATTACCAGTTCAGAGGTAGACCCTTCAATGGGAACAAACCTGTCCACTAACTTCAGAAAATATACTACAGACAGGAAGGGGCTGCCTTAACGTGATATCCAAGGATTCTCTTAGTGGAATCCTCAACTAGCATAGAAAATGCAAAACTGTTTCCTTGTTATATAAAAGTAACAATTTGTTTATCTTTAGCAGTGCAATTGTTGTTATACAAAATACTCTTCCTGCTCTCAGAGAGGTTTCCCATCCTTTTTATGCATATATTAAAAAAATTCAAAATGTTTAGGATCAGTCATTTTAGAGAAATGTAGCACATCAGATGAAAAATTAACATGATGGAAACATTAAAGGAAAAATATTGACAGCTGAAGAAAAAAAAAAAAAAAAGGAAAATGTGAAGGGGTAAATGAATGCATACCCAAAGGTTGCATTTGCAATCTTGCAGTACATATACAAAGAGTAAAAAGTCAATGAGGATGAGCTGAAAAGTCCAAAATGTAATCAAAAGTAAGGAAAAAAAGAAATACAAGGCATAAAACATCAGCTACACAGCAGTACAGAGAAGATTATAGAATGAAGTTAAGAGAGAGTGCAGAAAACGATAAGAAAATTAAGGGTAGAAAATGAAAAGCAGATTGCATGAGGGTTTGAGATAAATCAGAATTTTTTTAAGTACATGGAGAAGAAGAGGTCAGCAAGGAGGAAAAGAGTAGGACCTTTCAGAAATAGGAAGTGTAATTTATTCACAGAAGAGGTAGTTACTGCTATCAGTTTAAATAAATCTTCATATCAATTTTCAGAAAGGAGGATATGGAATGAATACTAGAAAACAGTCATACATTTTGCATTTCTTGGGTTATAAAGAGAAAATAACGAATGAAATTTTATCATTCAGTGGGAACTGATGAAGCAATTGTACAGTGTGTTCAACTGGACTGCCTGGATCTGATTTAGACTAGAGGTTTTTGGAACAGAGTCCATAGTTTGTACAGCACTAAGCACAATAACAACCTACTATAAATAAGTCATCAACTTTGATCAAACTCTGGGAATAAATGAGATTCTGAGACATGCCAAAGGACATAGGGGAAAAACTTTTCCAAGTATTACAAAAAGCTTTTTGGAACTGACATTTTAGCATCTGAAAACAGGAAAAGGTAAGTAAATTCAAAACTTAGCTAATCCAATATATAATTCTAAATTAACTTAGTAAATTTAAGTAACAGGGTATATGTTGCAAATGAATGAAACCAGTTATGCATCTGTAGGGGTGACCCTTATATACACCTCAAAAAATCTTATTAATGTTATGCTTAGTGGCATGAAGCCCAGAAAACATTATCAAGGTCAATGACAAAAATATATTTTAAAATATAAATTAATAAATTTTAAAGCACTTTTATCATTGTTATCTTCCTTAATATTAAAGACTTTACAAAAATCTGGGGAATATCTTTATTTGCAACAAATCTCTATAATACGTTAGAAATCTGGGGTGAATGAGAAAAAGAACCCCATTACCTTTCAGGACACAATATTGATAAGAGCAGTAAATGAAGGAGAAGTCTACTCACCAACAGTGATTAAGAGTAAACACCAAACAGCTGCTTCATTCAGCTGAGGAATTCAACTTTCCTTTTCCATATGTTTTCTGAAACAGCATGGAAAAACTATTTTGCATGACAAGAGAACAGGAAATAACAATAATCTTGTCTGGGTACCTTTGCTAAACTAATAAATCTCTTTAGAAGGGATTTAACACCAGAAGGTAGACACGAGTAATTGGTAAAATGCTAAAACACCAATACCAAAGTAAACCTGTGAATACTTCTTACATTTTGTATTTATATTGCCTTTTTTTTTCTCAAAGAATCCATAAAATTGTACAGAACCACAAGTAAATTGTTTGTTCTTTCTGATATATGAAGATCTGGAATAAGGAGTTAAACAAATGTGAATTTTGGCTTTCACATAGAAAGTTTCATCATTTCTGCTTTGTTACATTTGTTACATTTGAAAATATTAACTGATGCAAACTCATCACAGGGGTTGATATTGTTTTCTTACTTCTATATATGTGACTTCATCTGAAAACAGAAGAGTCCATCTGCAATTTATGAAGATTACAATCAATCACTTCTTCACCTAATTACTACAATTCCTACCAAGAACACATTTCCTAATTGCTCCTAGGTTCTTATATTCCAGTTCCTCTGAACCAGCAGGAAAATATTCACCAAAAGGTAAATAGAAAAAAAGCTTTAAAAGCTAAACAATTCTTAATTTATGGAATTAACTAAGCTTTGGAAACAATTATATTCTTCAGAAACACTAGCAATCTTAATTTTATTGCAATGAGCTGACTCCAGAAGACTTACCCATGTATAACAGGAAATTGTGACATCCATGTACCTTTTCTACATCAGTGGTTTTGAACTTTTGTAATTCCGTCTCTTTCAACTCTCTATTCCCCTCCACCGATCCCTTACACCTTAAGGGCCATGCCGACCTCTACCACTGGGTCTTACTTGCCTCTTCTTAGCATTTGTAATGATGGTGCATCTCACCCAAGAGAAATGAAGCGGTGCTTTAGACCAGAGTGGTTTGGATCTTGTACATTTTTTTTTCTCAGCTGATCTAACAAAAAGAAAAAAAAAAATAGTTCCTTTTGGAAAACAACACTTTAACATTTTCAGAAAATGTTTAATTGGTTGTCTTACTGGTTTCAAACAACCTTAAATATCAAATATAATTACTAAATTATAACATGAAAATAACATGAAAGCAACAAGCTGTCTGAATGTCTGTAGTGTATAGATACAGATGATCTATTTATATATTGATTGAATATATTAGAAGTCTCTCCCCAGAAGAATATTTAGGTGATATATGTTCAGTGTTGTGGTGGAGTTGTATATGCAGGTTTGACAGCTGGATGAATGAAGAAAGGGAAAAACTATCAACATCTACTGTTTCTGATCTTTGCCCCACTTTCTTCAATTTTCCCAATTCCTTCACCTGCTAGCAATTTGGTCACATAGTAAGAACAAGCTGCGCTTTCCATCATATGGAGTGTAGTCATTTTGTTTTCTCACGTTCTTTTTTTTGTGCTTGTCCTTCCAATAATATGAAGACACCTTTTCCTATTGGGAAAAAAAAAATTAGTCAGGACCTTAAAGTTTACCCTTACTGGAATTCAGACCTCAGAATGTATTTACTTTAAAATATATTTTAATATATCTAACTTGATGTTAAGAAATTATTTCTTAGTGTTGCCCTTTACATAAGATAGGATTCGATTCTACTTTAACTTTGACGATGTAATTAATTTTACCTTAACAATGCTGTTTAGTGGCCAGTTTATTCTTCCTGGCTTCAAGCTGCTCTAAAAAGCCCAGATCTCCTATAGAAGAAAGTAAATATCTGTCAGCTTTATGTAGGTGTCTTACATATTCTATCGCAGTCTAATGGCACAAGACACTCCAGCTTAGACTTAGCACATGATTATGTTGTGTGTGCACCCATTCTGCTCTCCCTCACTCTAGGCTTTACATACTGAGACCACTGACTTTGTCAACTGTAATGCATATTGAGGTACCTGGCATGAGAGGGCTTATCCTCAGATTGAATCTCAGCTGCAGTCTCTTTTGATCTGTCATTTGGAAAGGAACATGAATGATAAATATCATGTATGAGAAAAGTTTCCTAAAAGGAGGAGTTATTTTAGTTTTTCATTGGAAATAAATGTAATGCAGAATATAATGCTCACTATTCCTGGCATTGATCCACAGATGAAAATGGTCAGTATGCTGGACTCTGAAAAGCAGAGTTTTCAGTAGACTCAGAAATCAAAAACATTCTTTCTTTGACAGGACATGTTACTTCATACATAAATCAACATTATATTATTCTTTTATCATTATTAATATATGGGCAGGTTGTTCATTATGTGTAAAGCACACATTTATTTTAATTCTTTTTTTTAATAGTGGCGAAATGTCTTGCAGGATGTAATAGTAAGGTGTCCTTCACAGAAGAAACTTTGTTTAACAAGATCCAGACTAATATCTGTATGAGGGATAATAAAAAGTTATAAGTTCTTATTCTAAGACCACTGTACTACCTGGGTTTGTGTAATGATTCAAAGACATTTTTCAACCTGAGACACACCCAGATTATTTAGTTACAAGAATACATACTTTTTTATGCATTGAAACAGGTCCTCACTTTCTGTGTTAAGTGTTCTTGCTGTATACTTGTTTTCTTTGCTTAATTGCTTTGGTTTGCTAGCTTTTCATCTACTAGATGATTGTTTCTAACACCCCAATTTTTGTTATATCTATGTATGGGTACTGCATCTCATGTACTGTGACAGATTATTTCATTTGCATTCACAGAAAGAGTTATTAAAATTACTGGTAGAAAATATATTTATTTGTAATATCTTGGTTAGACATATTGCAAAGACAATAATAAAAACCACCCAAATACTTTGTATAAGGATTAGTGGGGAAGCTGTGGAGAAAAAAAAAAATCCTTGATATATTATTTCCTTTTTAAATCATTTTGTGTTTGGTAAAAATAAAAAGCTATGAGAATAGGAAAGAGAGACTGGCCAGCAAAAATTGCTAGTGTTGGAAGTCAAAATTATAGACAAAAAGGGAGAACTGTCAAATGATGAATTAAACCTTCCAGAGGAAATTAAAACAGGTAGTAAAATGTTTTGTAGCCATATTAATAAAAAGAGGATGAAACAAAAAAAAATGAATTGCTCTGCAAGGAGTAAGGAATAGATATTAATGAAAATCTGGATAGAGGCCTTGACTAAATGAATATTTTGCTCTGTTTCCAATATTGCTGATGATGTAGAACAGGTGGACATAAGGAAGAAGAAAAGATGCAGATAAATGAATATTTCCTTCCATCTCACTAGGAAAATCTTGTCATACACGTTTAAGGGATAGGATAATCTCCATCCAAGAACACTGGAGGAGTTAGCACATGAAATTGCAACTTCACAAGTGAGAATGCTTAATAAATCTATCACATTCAGTACCTGTGACTAGAAATCAGAAATGAGATGTTTATTATGAGAAGGAAGCAAAAGCATCTTGGAGCTATAAAACCTGGAATACAACTTTAACTGTACATAAGCCAGGGAACACATGTGGAAGAAAATAATTAGAATCATACAGGTAAAAGAGAGAGAGATTAAATGAAACAGTGGTGCACAAGAAGTAAATCATGTCACATAAACTGAATTATTTTCTTTGGTAAATTAACTCTTGGAAAATGTGATTTATGTAGATACAGTATAATTCAGCAAAACAATTTCTGTGGCATGACCCAAGAAACTACAAATTAAACCATAGAAGATAGGATTTAGAATTCTTTAGTAGGTAAGAAACCATCTAAACCAGATATAACAGTTTGACAGGACAGTTTTGATGTTATTAAGTGGGTTTCTCCATGATTCTGTGTTGGGAAAGATCTTTGGTCATGTTTTGTTAAAAATTTTAAGTAAAACTGGGGTCATGTTAACAACAAAAGACAGAAAGGTCTCATCAATAACGAATACCCCAAGCTGTGTGGCTCGGTTGATATGCTGGAGGGAAGGGATGCCATCCAGAGGGACCTGGACACGCTTGTGAGGTGGGCCGATGCCAGCCTCATGAACTTTAACCAAGCCAAGTACAAGGTCCTACACCTGGGTCAGCACAACCCCAGGCACAGCTACAGGTTGGGTGGAGAAGAGATTCAGAGCAGCCCTGCAGAGAAGGACTTGCGGGTGTTGGTTGATGAGAAGCTTGACTTGAGCAGGCTTCAGTGTGCTCTTGCAGCCCAGAAAGCCAACCGTATCCTGGGCTGTATCAAAAGAAGCATGACCAGCAGGTCAAAGGAGGTGATCCTGCCCTTCTAGTCTGCTCTTGTGAGACCTCACTTGGAGTATTGTGTCCAGTTCTGGTGTCCTCGATGTAAAAAGGATATGGAGCTGTTGGAGCAAGTCCAGAGGAGGGCCACGAGGATGACAAGAGGGCTGGAGCACCTCCCGTATGAAGACAGGCTGAGAAAGCTGGGGCTGTTCAGCCTGGAGAAGAGAAGACTGCTTGGAGACCTCATAGCAGCCTTCCAGCAACTGAAGGGGGCCTATAAGGTTGTTGGGGAGGGCCTCTTCATTCGGGACTGTAGTGATAGGACAAGGAGTAATGGCTTTAAACTTAAACAGGGGAAGTTTACATTAGACATCAGGAAGAAGTTCTTCACAGTGAGGGTGTGAGGCACTGGAATACGTTGCCCAAGGAAGTTGTGAATGCTCCAACTCTGGAGGTGTTCAAGGCCAGGCTGGACAGAGCCTTGGGTGACATAGTTTAGTGTGTGGTGTCCCTGCTCATGGCAGGGGGGTTGGAACTAGATGATCTTAAGGTCCTTTCCAACCCTAACTATTCTATGATTCTATGAAATAGGAGATCACTGAGAAAGAATTGGATTGGCAGCAGGGCTCCAACTGAATTTGAATGTCACCAGAGAGCCAGCTACTAGGAAAAAAGTTAACTCTATGCCAGCTGAAACCAGGACACTACACTGATGTGGTTATTGACTAAGGAGATATCAGCTGAAGACAAGTGAAAGGAAACCTTAAATTTTGTTAGCTGATGATATATCACAATGGACATGTACTTACCCCACAAGGCAATGTTTTTTGCCAATAGCCCAGTATATTGTAAATGAACAAGGCCTGGTACCATTGGTGTAACATTATCCTTAAAGTCTCCTGTTCTAAAATAGGATATATTCACAGAAGGCAGATTCCTAGAACAGGAATGGGAGCAGAGAATTTTTAGAAATATTATCACACTATAAGACCTTGGCTTTTTTAGTCAAGCAAAATTGTTGTTATATTCAAATATAAATCTATACCAGGAAGGTAAATATTAGAGAAGGAAAAGGGGTTAGTGAGTCAAGAGTAAATTCGATGTATTTATGCAAGCAATTTAACACTTATTGCTTGTAGTAGAGAAGAATAGATGTGATGGCTGAGGAATTCTTCCATACTATGTAAAACTCTTTTAAAATTTTATTCCTTAATGGATGCAACTGCAAAGATATACCAAATAAAATAAGTTATGATATCATCAAACTCATGGATAACATAATAAATATTTAAACAAAAATCAGCCTTCTGGTTAAACATTCTTGCTAAGCTTTTTAAAACATACTATTAATGATAAAATAGCTACGAAAGGGGTCTCCATAACTGTTGGTTTCTGATTTTGGTAGAAAAAAAAATTAAAAAGTCAAAAAACCTCTGAGTTAATCAGAAGGCAGGCTTTGTTTATTAGATGAAATATTGGGTTACTTAATACACTTCAATTACACAAAATTACAGCTTCTTAAATTAAAATGAATTGAATCTGATTAATTAAATGCAGGTAAACAAATTTTTTAATAATAAATGAGGCCTCTATTGTTAATGTGTCTTTGCTTTTCTTCAGGGTTATGACAAAAACATTAGTGTTTTTTTTCCTTAATCTTTAACTATACTGTATTTTCAATTTAGAGGCAATCACCTCTCCAGTGACAGGAAGAAAGAGAAGATCATAAAATCTATGAAAGAAAATTGTATTTGTATCATATCTGATGCAGCCGAGTTTTGCATGTACATACGTAAGAAAGTAAAGAGGTGAGAACATAGAACTTAAAGAGGTGCTGATCTACTGGGAAACCAAGACAGGTGACTGATACAGTGCATTTGACAAGTCACTTACTGGGAGTACTGTTATGTATGCAACACTACAGTGATATGTGATGCTGTACTTTAGCTGAAATATGTAACACCAGACTGTATGTCCATGAAAGAGACTCCTTGGATAAAAACCCTTTCATTTTTCCAGCTATTACAGGCAGCTAAGTCACAAAATAGCAGTGTTGTTTGGTTATTTGATATTAGTCATTCCAACAAAAAGCTATTCCAGGATCTAGTTCATGAATGGTCTTTACACTTAGAGTGGAAATATTTATCATAAAATTAAGTCACAGTTGCTAACAGGTTTGCCTATACAATAGAATAAGGCTCAGAGCCTTGCTGGTGATATTGCTTAGGGCTGGTTTTGTCAGAATTTTAAGTCCCTGATTGCTACAGGATTTGGCATACCAGTAGGCATGCAAGGTAACAAGCAAACAGGTGGCTCCTGAGGATTCAAGTTTTATCCAGGTTACACTGATGTAGCTGATGGTGCCCTCAAGGAGCAAACTCCAGATGACAGGAATCATACTGGCCTGTCTCTGATAGAAGCTGTTTAACAGAAATCTGCACAAGATGCCAAGCAGACCCCACATTTCATTACAATTTCACTTCTAAAATAGGGATTCATGTTTTCTTCCTCTTATTTCAGTTCAAATTTGTGCCTTCACCAGTCTGTTGTTCTATTATTTTTACCCCAGATTAGTTCTCAGCTGAAAATCTACATCTATAAATTTTGCCTCCACTGACTAACTGAGACATCCAGAGTAACAAGAGTAGACTAATATTTTCTAAGTAAGTCAGATTTTGGATTGAATTTTTTAATTTAGTTACTGCTAAGACAGACAAGGAGCTACAAAAATAGATATATCTGTTTTGGGGGTTAATACTATTTTTTTACATTTATATATTTTAATTTGTTGGAAATTACATACAGATTGTCTTTTAGTAGCATTTTTGGGGGAAAAATAATGGATTCAAGTCTTTTTTGAAAAAAAATAAACCTACATTTTCTTCAATATTCGTTCATTCACAGCAGACCACAAGAGGAACATAAAATTCAATATCATTAATTTAAATTAATATTGAAATTAAAAAAGTTCATGTTAATATAATTAAACTAGGATAAATAAGAATGACTGGGAACTAGACTGATGACACCTGATGTATTTTATATCAACATGTATTAGACAAGAAAATTTATTAATAAACTTAGAGACAAAAAAAAAAAATCTGGTGGGATTTTGGGGGTGTATGTTTGTTTGTTTTGGTTTGTTTTTTCAGAATTCGGGCTATGTATAGGACCAAACATCCACGAAGAGAGTGGATGAACATATCTGTCTGAAGGAAAAGTGTATGGTCCAGGGGAATGTCACATAATCTTAAAGTATCTGACAATCTTAATTTAAAACCATCCCTGATGGCTTAGTATTATAGTGTGTGCCAAAGACAGCGCTTACAAAACTAAATGAAACTGTTGTGGTACTTTAAGAGCAACTGTTAAGGCATTCAGGGTATCACACTGATGTCAATACTGTGATTTACTGCTAGACAAAGCAGTGAAATAGGTTACAGATAAAAGCACTTCAGATGCTCATGTGTTACATACAGTGTCCTCTCTGAAAAACTAAATGAGAAAAGTGAGAAAGGATATATTAAAATGTTGGGTTTGGGTTTTGCTATCATTTAAAGAAAAACCAAAAAAACCCAAAACTAAACCAAAAAAACCCAAAACTAAACCAAAAGAAACAAACAAACTAAACCAAAATAAATCCCCACAATTTAGATTTATCACAAAAACAACATTTTTTAGTGCAGTTAGTAAAACAATTAGAGGAAACAGTCAAGGGACAGAAATAGAAATATCCACCAGAATTAAGAACAAATTAGCGTGCTCACCAATGCCACTGACAAAGTTGAGTATGAACCAGACACTTGAAAGAACAAATTCACTGTCACATTAACCTGAAATTGCTTCCATGAAAGTTCCCAAAAAGAAAGTATGGGAAAAGAATTGTGATGATCAGCCTAAGCTCTGTTCTTTGATGAGATAATTATGACAGAGGTGGAATGTGCACTACTCAGGATTTTGCAATAACATTCTGGAAAATCAAGTTCTAGTATTAGGCATACAGCCTTATAAAACACTATTCACTTTAAACTTTACAGTAGAAAAACTCCCATTGATGATGAAAGTAATAAGAACAGCAAATACTTTACTTTTTGATAAGTATTTGTAGGATTGAGCTCTTGATCAAAACCATCTAATTATTATTCAGAGAGATCAACTCTGTTTACTTTTATATAGACCAAAAAGAAAAACAAATAAATCACCTTTTACATATAAGAAAATGTTCTTACTAACTGCTGGATTATAAATAGTACTAGTCATGAGCATTTATCCTTAAAAGAGATGGTTTAATGGCATTAACACTTTTGTAAGCCAAGCAGCAATTTCATAATGACTGAAATATTACATGCTGTTTTTCAACTAGAGTGAATCATTCCCTATGTATTTTAAGTTACAATAGACTCAACTTGATGAAGTATGTAATTTGAAATTCTTAAGTTTGTAATTTGAATGATTACTTTGTCTCACTGTAAGCTGCTTAGGCTTTTTCATTTATAAAGCTGAAACATTTGGCTACACAAACATGGCATCAACATAACTTGTCATACAATCCTTTGTTTTTTAATCATCTTCTACTGATAATCTAAATGATGATTAGTCTTGTCTCACTGATTTCTTTGCTTTTCTAATACACATTTGTATTAATCCCTACTACAAATTTTGATTTATTCTGAATTTTTTTTAGAAGTAGACCATATTAAAATCCTTTTTAAAAACAAAAATGATTAGAAAATAACATTTTAAATGTACATGAAATTATGAAAAAGATTTTGGGAATGCCAGATGTTACACTAAGTGCAGGAAACCACATTTAAAAATCAAGTGAGGTCTAATGACATTAGCTGGAAGAACTGAAATTAAAATCTTTGAAAGCTAGCACAGCTTTGCTGGAATAGTCATAGTGAATTATATGAAGAAACTCTGCCTAGGCAGAGAGCTGCAAAGCAGTTGATCAGAGGCACTCAGTCTCTCTGTGGAGTTCTTTAGGAGCAGTGTATCTGGACAAATGGCTTTAAAATCTGAAGTTACACTCAGTAAACTCAAGTTGCTCACAGTGATAATGATAGCATTAAAGAGAATAAAAAAGGCATGTAGGAGGACAGAAACATATTCAGAAAGCAGAGATACATTGCAAAAGTGAATGCAATACCAACAATTCAGCAGTAGCCCCCTAGAAAATTAGCCTCCTTAATCTTGGATTCTAATCCAAGAATAAGATCGGAATTCTTGGAATTAGAATTAGATTGAGAACCAACATTTCAGCTGAGAACCAACATTTCAGCTCATCTTTAGCATTCAGATAACCTGATTAAATTGTATGTATAGTCACCTCCACGAAGTACCAGCAATCATCAGCACAATTGGAAAAGAAAAAAAAAATCCAACAAACAACAAAAAATAAATTAGTCTAAACTTGGTACACTTGCAAAAGTGGAGAGAAAAAATATTTTGCTCTCTTAAATAAACCAGGTTCAAGCATAAAGCTTGAACTGTGAGGAAAAGAATACAGAAAGCAGGCAATTTTACACTGCAGCTCCACAGGATGAAGCAAAGCCAGCAAGCTTTGCACAAGCTTTCAAAGAATAGGACTGAAGTCAGTTCGTCTGTGACAGAAACAGATTTACACAGTCAATGACAGAAAAGATAAGATTATGAGCAAAGCTGGTGAGGAGCTTGATGTGGTCATTAGACATTAGAAAGAGAAGGTCAGAAGATTTATTTCAAAGAGGGGGGTTCTAGAATAGGCAATGAGACACAACAGTAAGAAATACAGGTATATTGAAGACTGCATGAGCAGGAGATGAAGTGAAGGATCAGAAGAAATAGTTAAAAAGTGCGAGCAAGAAGGAGTATTTCATTTCTGAATGGCTGTCCAGAAAGCAAAGACTTATTAAGGAGAGAAGACTTCAAATAAATCAGTGGAAAAACATGCAAAGAGGTCAAATAACGGATTTTAAAGGACTTTCTTAAAAGTTGCCTTTCCTAAAAATTGACCAACCTCTATCATATTTTCATTTTCAAGCTTTTTAAGTTTGATAATCCCTCACATTTTTTCTCCCAGAAGTAATTGGACACAGCACATACAGACACGAAGGTGCTCAGTAGTGGCTCTAGCAGCGGGCTGTGTTCTCAGATGGGTTTAAAGTAGACATACATTCCCACTTTTTCCCTACAAACTAAGCAGTTGATTGGTGTGAAATCTCAAAAAGAGAGCAACTTTCATGTCTTTAATTTTCTATACATAAGCTTTTTCTGGATTTCCTCAATTTTTTATTTTTTTTTTCCCACTGGGGAGGGAGATGCTTTTCCATACTCCTGGTAGCCTTCTCCTCAAGCATCCTTTCCACACAGAAATGAAGCTCTTCAGTTCCTTTTGCAAACTGTGGTAGAACACTGTGATACCTTTCTCACAGTTCTTGCAGTTTCTCAGCAAAGGACAGACAACTTATGTATTGTGTCCCTTGAAGCATACTGGTCTAAAAAGCCTTCAGAATCTGGGTCAAACTTGCAAATCTTAAGACTTGAGATATTCCCCCAGTAAATTTCATTAGTAGGATTGCAGTCACTTTAGAAAAGAAAGAAAAGAAATCAATCTATGCAGAGTTTTCTTCTATGTTTTTTCACTGCACTCTTAGCTCTCATGTTACAGCCAATTACCATAAAAGCCTAAATTTAAAATAGGCTAGAAACACAGCCACTACTTACATAAAATACAGAAATTCGCACAAAAATAAGTTCACTCTATTACTTATATGGAAGAAACATAAAAAGGAAAATCAAGTTTGAATTGAGCTAGAATGATTTACACAGAGATTGAAAATGAAAAAGAGTAAGGGACACCCTCCTGTTGAGTCATGAGGTTCAGAGTGGACCCATTTCTTTCTAAATTCCTCATGGAGCTTAGGTGAGGCTTGGTCCAGTCTTAAGATACAGACAATGGTTTATATCTAAAGGAATTAACTACATGGATTTCATTAGTACTAATTTATCATTTTCTTACCAAAGACCTGCTGCAAATAAGGGCTCTCTCAGTCTTTGGTAAGAAAAGATCTTTCAGCCTTGAGTAAGGAATCCTAAACCTTGACAAGTGTCCCAGCTTCAAGGCAAGTGTCACTGGTGCACAGTCCAGTTGCAATTTAGAGAGAAATTGAATTGGAGTCATCCAAATATTTGTCATTAGTAGAAAGGTCTCTCTGCCCCAAGAAGCAGCCTTGAGAGGTGTGCTAGCTCAAGGGAATATCACTGCAATACAGCCATGCTGCCTAAGGACAGCTTAAAGAAGGCTCAATTTGGCTGTTTATGGAATAAAATGGTTGGCTTATAGTCAAGTTGTGAGAAGGTACAATGGAAAGGTATGCATGAAACTCCTTGTATCCACAACATTTTTTGTTCCTTGGTAAACAAGTCTTGGAAAAAACACCTGTTCATGTGTTAATTGCATGATCAGTGTTCTAAGTGTATATGCATCAATGCTAACTGAGTCACTCTGTTTCCTAGTGGGTTTCCTGGAGGAGGTCTTGGCCTGGCTGCAACTCAGGCTTTTACCTCCTTTGGAGCCTGTAACCAAATTACTTAGTTAGGTTAAGGGGATCTAGAACACCCATCAAACCCCCATGAATAGAACTCAAAAGTAGATTCAGAAGAACAGAATCCAAGAAGTGAACATAAATGCCTAGAATATACGTTTGAGGAATGCTGTGGCCTCAAACTTTTACTAATGATAAAATAATCATGTGGAGTCTGTCTGGTACTCATCATTATTAATGCACTGGCAATGCAGATAGTTCTTAAAGCA
>NW_009918855.1:33040-56333 GCF_000696875.1 Nestor notabilis
GCACATCTCTTACATACTAAAGAAGTCCAAAATGGCCTTGGTGTAAATTGGGATGTCTCCTGGGATGTATGACCACAGATCCTTTGATTTGAGTGTTTTGGACAGAAGAATGTGCTATTCCATAGACAAGTGGCCAAGAGTAACATCATAAGACAGCCAATTAGACGGTTCTTCCCCTATGGAGTCTTCCCAGGGCAATGACCCTAATCCAACAAAACGTGCAAGTAGAGACTTAACCATAATGTCAACAGAACTAACCATATGCTTTAAGTTAATCATATGCTTAAGTGTTCTGATGACCAAGTGTTGTACCAGCTTACTACTACTGCTCTTTTAAAGCAGTGGTCAGAATCTCTGGTTAAACCTACCAGGTACGGAGATTTCCTGGCTCACACAAACGAAAGCACAGGAAAGCCTGTATGCAGGTGATCTCCTGCTGTATAATCATTCCTAATCATTCCATTCCATCAAGTTCTCCACAAAACCCACCTCTTCCAGTTCAGTCACAGACATTTTGCATGTTTAGGTAACGCCCAGAGTCATCTGAGAGAGTGAGAAAATTCAGCTCAATGAAGCCTAGATGCATGCTAAAGCTTTAATTCATACTATTCTGTAGAAAGGAAAATCACAAAGACAAAAGAATATTTTCATAATTTAAATGTCTCTTCTTCCTGCTACATTTCTTTGCTGTTTATTCTAAAAAAGGCTATTTAAAAAGCAGAAACCTGACCTCCAGATTTAGATATTTTAACAGAAATTAAAAGTTATTGGGAGGCATGGCTGAAAATAAAGATTTCTGTCATACATTGTAGTAGAACAATCAATACAAATGCAAGTGACTGGAGTCATAACAAAGACCATAGAATGAGACTACTAAGAAAGACTAATACTTGAAATGTCATAGGAGGCCAATAAATGAAAGAAGAATAAGAGAAAGATATATGCTGTCATAGAAACCAGTCCTTTCAATTACCAGAAGCCCATTACATCTTTTGGACAATGTGACTTCATTGGCTATGGAAAACAAAAAAGGATAATCTTTTACAAACTTAAAGGATGTCTAGAAACTATTCCAAGTGTGACATTTAAATATATCGCTTCACAAGACTTAGTGCCATAGTCAATTATGAAAAGAAATTGAAATGCTTTCAAAATTTCCATCTGCTGGAGACAGGAACATACATGGAACATATCTTAGGAATATTACCAAGAAAATATTTACACAGTTATTACCAATAACCCACCAGCTTACAAAATGTCTCTGTAATGTAACAGCATATGGGGGGTTGGGGAGGGGAAAGAAAACATTAGTAGTCATCCCAGGAGCACTTTAACAGTCTTCCTAACAGAGGCACTGCTGGTTTTGACAGAAAATTTTAAGGATTTCTGCATATTAACAGCTAAAGCAGAACATAGCACGATTCCAAATATCCATGCCAGTCTTATTCTGACTCTTGGAACTGTGTGAAGAAAAAAGAAAATCTTAACACTGAACAAACTATAATACTGAAGTGTGAAGATATTAATATACTGTTTATTACTGTTACTAAATGCATTTGTTCAACATGTTTTATTTAGTTTCTGCTTAAATTATATTGATTGTAATAAATATCATATCGTGCAATTCTTTTTTCTGTATCATCACTAAATAATGTAGGAACTGCCATGAAGTGGTCTAATCTTATCTGGCTTTTTATTTTCTACATGAAAAGTAAGAACAGAAAAAAAATCCTTTCAATATGCATATTTTATGTATATCATAGATATAATGGAGATTTTTTTAAACAAATATTATTTCTTAAGGTGCATCAGGCCAAGATGCTTACAATTCAACTACATAAAAATAGGCTGTAGCACAAAAAGAATATTCGCTTAGTCTTGGTATAAACTTTAGTAAAAGAAAACAATTTTCCATAGACAATATACCATCTGTCTCTAAACCATGTGAAAAGAAAAGCTTTTAAAATCCAGCCGCTGCTAATGTGACATGTTGAAACATTAATCACCCCCTAAGGCCAGTATAATTGTAGCTCCATGTTAATTACCTAACAATTAACAGCAGTAATTTCCAAGGGGCAATCAATGAATTAGCTTGTGATTTTCCCACAGACTTCAGTCTCATACTGCCAGCCTGAATGTATTTCAAACTCTGAGCCATGGCTCATCAATGACACTTCTGGTATATGAAATAAAAATTCATTTACACCCTCACTAATTAGGCTCGATTATATCCCTATGTGTATTACAAACTCTATTCACTTGCACAAAATCTCTGCCACAGGCATTTTTCTCCATTTAAAAATTCGTTTTCTATTAAATTAGAAGGTCACCTAGCAGGAAAATGTACTAATCAAGATTTTATCACTAACGAATTAAAAGGTTTTAATAAGCAAGTTTAATTAAGTTATCCTAACAAGTGATAATGGCTATCTCCAACCTATCTGAATGTTTATGCAAGCATAGGTGTAACATACGTGAATCATATATCCATAAACATGAAAAAATATACTGTATATAAGAACAAAAGTAATTAAAATATTCTCTGAAAATGTTTTCAATTTTCTTTTTCTCTACTTTTTGTTACATGTATTCTCTACTTTTTTATTACATTTCTTTAAACAAAACTTTATCTAATCTAGGGTTTCTGTCTGCTAGTTTCTTTAAGAATCCTATGGCTGGGTCACATAATCCTGTGGTAGACTCAACCACATCTTGATTGAGTAGAATGTTATCACCTCCTACTGTCCAGACATAAACCTGCTCTTGGTATGAGTGACTGTTAATCTGCTGATTATTAACCCCTCAAATAGATCAAACTGTCATCTGCTTAATTTGCTATTGGTGTATTAAGTTTTATTCTTTAAATATTAAAAAATTAAGCACTTGCTTTATGTCAAGTAGTATTTTGATTTCCTTTTAAGTATGTTTATGTTGTGTGAGAATGAAGAAGGGAAAATTTTGCAGCTAATCTGTTCAAGAAGCCAGAGTGGAAGGAATGAATACATTACACTTCCCCTCATTAGACTTAATCAAAATTCCGGTAGCATCACCTTTGTTTGTGCAGGGAACAAAAATGTGAATTCAATGTGTTAAATTTGCATCTTTCCTTTCAGGAAAGATAGTTCCAATATTGCAAACGTATTTTATCCTTTGACCTATATTCCATGAAAGACAATGCACTCAGGTACAAAGGACTACCTCATTTTCTCTCCCAATTATCTTCCCTCTCCCAACCCTTCTGAAAAGGAGGGTTTGCTACGTCAAAGAGAAAACACTCACTCTCTCTCTTGCCCTCTCCTCCCCAGACACGTCTTTGCTCAAAGGGGTGAGAAGAGCCCTCCTCCAGATAAACCTGGTCAGCTGGTTCACTGCAGTTAAAGTTTTTTCAATAGTGAAATTCTTCTAAATTTAAATCAGCTGAAACAAAATGTGAGTATACCTGTCAAGAGTCTTCGTGAGTAGATCACAGTTTGCACCCATGTTGCTGCCATATATGTGGGAATCATTTTCACTGGGGAAGGGGAGGCTCCTTTCATGTCTTCAGTGAAGAGCCAGGCTAGGCAAATCCTGAACTCCATTGGGTCCTGCTTTCCATTTGTGAGGGAGAGACTCGCTACTAGGGACCACCAGGAAGACTTGATTGCTCTTCTCCTCCGGATAGGGGTGTGAAACTCTTTGATCAAGGGTTAGCAACTGGACTGTGCTCAAGAGACCTGCGAAAAGGAGTTAGATCAACGTGCGTGTATGGAGCTCAGGCAACAACACCACTGCGGTAGCCAGAAGGCCACAGGAGCAGAGCTGCCCTGCAGTAAAACAAGGGTTTTGCAGATGTCTCTGCAAGGAAGATCCCTTCTGAGGCTGACCTTTCTCCAGCCTCCGAGTCAGACTACATCCACTTCCCTTTCAACAGAATGCTGTTGGGATAGGAGATAATGTTTCAACCTGCAAGTCTGGAGTAAGAATGGACCACAGAGGTTTGTCTTCCTCTCAGAAGCATCCCATAAAAAAGCTACCTGCTCTTACAGAAAAGGTGAAATCGAGACAGATAAAACCCTCCTATATCAATAATCCTACCTTGTACAGCACAGCAGAAGCAGTCCTAATGGATATTTTTCTAATATTCTTTTCTAAAAAAAAATACCCCAACAATGAAGATTCTACAATCTTCCTCAGCAATCTACTCTAATGCTTAGTTATTACATTCATTAGAAAGGTTATCAAATTGCCTGTTCTTTGTGTAACATCCTTGCTGCTTAGATATTGCCTCCTTCACTGACAGATCCTTCAAACCTTCTCTTCTTAGTTTTCCCAAATAATTTCCTGAAGAAACAGTTGAGAAAACATTTCTAATCTCCTTCTTATTCTTCCTGGAAATATGTACTTGAATATGAATCTCAGATTTCATATACAAATAGTCATTTTCTTGCTGTCACATCTGTAGGCATATGTTTCCAAATTAAAAGTCCAGATGCCCTAGCAGTGTAAAAGATAAGACACATAATAAGAAATTGCAATGTATTATTTTTAAAAATGCAATATTTAAACCCATCCCTTAACTTCCTTGTGTGCGTGTGTATGAGTACTCATTTACTTAAGGCCAAGAATACAAAAAAATCTGTTATTTTCCTTCCCACAAAATATGACACAAGACCTTAGCCTGTAGCTGTGTTTGCCTTTGGTAATAGTAGTCATGTTTGAGCTGAGGTTGCCCCGGCTAAGTAAGTGATGAAGCCAATTGCATCCATATTGCCAATAAGAACAAAGTTTTCCCATTTGGAGAGAGACTTCTCCAAAGGAGCACACCTCAACAGGCAGCCTGGGAACACTCACCAATTAACCTAACTATATGGGAATTGGTTGCCTTCTCTCATTTTATCATTCCTTAGCAAACAGGTAAGATTTTGTTACTGATTTTGAAAAAAAAAAAAAAAGTTTCAAGGAATCATACAAGACTTGCTTTATCATCTAGTCCTAGCAGATCATAAAACAACTAGTAATCCACAGTAGCTACCAAGAATAAGCAACCTCGGGCTACGAACAAATCAGTTTTAGATGGCCCAGACTGCAGGCTTCTAATGCTTCCCTTTAGAAACTATTCTTCACTATAAAAGATAGCCTTAATATTCTTGTAATCTTGCCTAGTCTTAGTTCCAACATCTTCCATTTAACATGTGAAAAAACAGTTGAGGTATCATACCTCAAATTCATACATGTAAGTTCAAGCTATTATCCAGACATGTTGAGGCTGCAATTCTTCAGCCCCAGATTTAAACCAGTATCTGGTCATACTGTCAAAGAAATCAAAGGAAGTGTGATACAATAATGGCTTAATCTCTGCTTTGTTTACTGTTCACCTTAAAAAAAAAAAATAATATGACTAAGTCACACATGCCCACTGAGTTATATAGCACATTTAGGTGACTCCCAAAACAAAGGAGACAAGAAAACCTAAACAGATTAAACAATTATAATAATAATTAAACAAAACAGTTGCAAATGTTATAAAGAGATAGAATGAATATCACTTCTCCATGACATTGTGCAGGAAAGTTACTAAACAGTTCGTTTCTCTAATTAGCTGTAAAACTAATTCTATTTCCGATATCACAATACAAAACATTTCCATTTGCACCTTTTACTCCATAGCTCCACATCTAGGTGGGAATTCAAAGGTAAGGACAGTGCCAGAGCCAGCAGACAGAATGTTCTAGTCTCTCCTCCAGGTTTACAGGAGTTATGGGTTGATTGGCTTTCCAGTAGGAAACAGAGACAGGTGACACAGCAGAGACAGTTTCCACACTCAGTATGGAAAAAGTGGGGGCTGTGGGGAAAGACTCTTTTGGGTGGAGTTTATTGGCAAAAACTGAAACTAAAGTGGAAGACCAGTAGATGATCCAGGAGTGATGCAGCAGACACTCAAACTGAAAGAGTGGTAGCTTAGGAAGAAACACCTCTTAATTAACAGAAAATAAAAAACTGTATGCCTGCTGAGCATACACATCTAGTTGCACTATGAACATTAAACTCAGTATTTCCCAATCTGGGAAGCACTCTCCAAGGCAGAAAAGAGGGGCATGGACAGAGAAAGAGGCTCATGCCTCTTGCCCAAAAAACAGCAAGCATAATACTGCTTATGGTGTCTGAAAGTGTTGTTGGGAAGGAAAGAGATGCAAATAATACTGTATAGAAGAGCAGTGGGCAACAAAGTGGAGAAACACCACTCTTGGTATTTTTTCTGCATAACATAATTGATTTATATTAATAACAAAGGAAAGCAGATTAAGAAAGCGCCTTACCCCCAGTAAAAATCATCATCATCATAATGATAATAATAATAAAGGCATTTCAAGGATGAAGAGATAACAACAGAATATGCCTTAGAATCTAGAAAGGGAATGATTTCAGTAAGTTCAGAAAATATCAAAACATTCTGAGATTTAACCAAAACCAAATTCAGCCCATTTCATCCTTCTTAGAGAAAAGAGAAATGATAACAAGTAGTAAGGAACTGACAAACAGAGCTATAGATTTTCACTTAATTATTTCTGGAAAACATTTGATATTTTCTTGACTACTTTCAAGTTTGATTCAAGACAATAACTTACCATTTCTGCCTTTAACCACATCTTTATTAGTCACAACTATGAGACAAAATCATTACTTTCATGTATGTGCCCCAGTCTAAACATTGACGAAACAATAAAGAAAACTTGGAGGGAGCAAAGAAAATAAAACCAAAATTCCTTTATGAATTTCAAACACCACTGAATTCCATAAACTGAAAGTATAATATCTCTCTCTCTCATTTGAAGGCAGCGGAAGAAAAAAAAGAAAAAAAAAAGAGAAGCTTTTTGACATCAAAAAACTTCTCCTTTCTGCTGCCTTAGGAACATTTTTCAGGTCATCAAAGAATATTTAGCACTCAATGATTTCTCAATGAAAAAGTCAATTCTTCATAAAGGAACTCTTCCTTTCTATCCTTTTGCTTACCTAGGTGAAAGAAGAATCAGAACTTAGAGAATAAAAACCCCTGTGTAGGCTCCAACAGACATGCATGTTGCGTATTTACTACATGTGAATAGTGTACACTGTATGCAGAAGAAAACAAACTGTCAGAAAACATTTTTTCTCTTTTCCTATATCCCTATATTTCCTATATTTAGAGGGCTGCTCTGAACCAATTCTCTGCCCAGCCTGTAGCTGTGCCTCCGATTGCCTCAACCCAGGTGCAGGACTTTGCATTTGGCTTGGTTGAACTTCATAAAGCTGGCATTGGCCCACGTCTCAAGCATGTCAAGGTCCCTCTGGATGGCATCCCTTCCCTCCAGCACGTCAACCAAACTACACAGCTTGGTGTCATTGGTAAACTTGCTGAGAGTGAACTCAATCCCGCTGTCCATATTGATGACAAAGATATTGAACAGGATCCCCGAGAGACACCACTCATTACCCATCTCCGGTTGGACACTGATCTGTGTTCATCTAGTTTGATGTCATCATCCACAAATGGTGATATAATTATTTCAGCAATTTATTTAAGAGGGTTTAAATTAATTATTTCTCTCCTCAGTTTACACTTGTAGGAATTTATTTTGCTTATGCTATTCTATTTTACAACATTTCTGTGAAATTCAGGCAGACACTTTATTGGGACTTAAGTTTGAAATGACACCATTAATTACAAGCATATCCCATGTTTCCTACCATTTCATTTAGCACAATCCTGTTATCAGAAACTCTTAATTAATTTTTATTGATTTCTTTAACCCTCAAATATCAATTTTGATATACCTTAAATATAAGCATTGTTTTCACCTTATATCTACTGAAAACCAGCCTTCGAGAGATTTGTGTTAATATCTCAAGAGCATCAGTAGACACATTTTCCAACTAATTAAAAATTCCAGCAGTGGTAAATAACTTTATCTTGACTATGCAAATGAATTTAGCTCTTGCCATTTACAACACACTAAGAAATGGAGGCATTGGTGTCCAAAATTACCTCCCACAAAATCAACATGTGTCTGCCAAAGTTTTTGTCACCTGTTGATTTAATTTCAAGTGGCCTTTAGACATCCCTGGTTCCACACTTCTGGACAGGCTTCAAGATAAAAATCAAATTTTAACCAAGGTCAGTGTTTTCCAGTATGCACATGTGCATTCTTGAGCAAAAGTTCACCTATGTCAAAAAAACTTCTATTACTCTCAGTATAAAGGCATGCGGGACATAATTCTCCTACACTGCAGTGTTTTAGAAGATTTAATATTTTTTTCCCCTTTCTGTCTTGGGTCATAACCCAGGTTCTCAAAGTGTTTCATATGGAAAGCAAGTTCTGAAGAATACTATGAAAGAGCTTTTTATAAGGGCACATCCCAAGACTGTGGGAGACCTATAATCTAAACTATATTCTGGTTTCTTTGTCCTGTTGCAACAATAGAACAAAAGGTGGCTGTTGTCCCACCTTACTTGGCTACTGGTTCTTCTTGTTTCTGTCTCTATCCACCCCTTGTATTAAAATAAATAAATAAATAAATAAATCATTATTTCAGTCTGAATTTTTAGGTCTTATCCCCACTTGTGGAAGATCTATATTCTAATCTTCACTTTATACCGAGTAAAGGTAGAACTTGCACATTTTAGGGTGCACCTTCAGCCACCCAGCCATTCTTGTTTGTCCTGCCTTCCTGAAACCAATACATTGGGGATTTGGGTGCATGTATATATATACAAAGATGTACTTGTAAATACATGTATTTATGTATACGTATATATATATATGCATGCATAAATACACGTATGAGTGTGTAAAACATATAGATATGTTTCAGTTCAAGTGTCACTAAAAAACAAATGCAATTAAAAGTTCTGTGGAAAAAAAAAATACAAAAATATAAAAACAACATGATAAAATTTAGGTCAAAACACCACCACTCACAAATCTGGCAAAATTATAGATCTACAGGAGAGTGGCAGGTAGTGAGTACCTATGATGGAGGAAAGGAAAACCAACACTTAATAAGAAGAAAAGACAGTTGAAAGAGAAATCCAGAAGGCTCAAACCCACAGCAGGTTTAATAAAATCTCAGCATTCTCAGATGGCCAGAAGGAACTTTAGCCAGGTAAGTTAAAGCACCTTCTCAGGTTATTGAAGCCATCCTGCACCAAATAAAGTGTCATCTCTCAAGCAGTGACTGATCTTTATCCCTTTAAATTCCTCCTTAAAACCTACTTTTTGCCTCTCTCCCTACAAATCACCACCATCTGGAAGTGGTTATCCTGGTGGTGACCTGTAAGTATTTAGACCACTGTAAATAACTTATTTGTGCACCTGTAGTTACTGTTATTGCATCTTTCGGCTCTTCATATTCATCACTCCAGGTTCAGCAAAGCCCCAGTCCATGAGGAGTACGGGAGCTGGTTGTCTCTGTGATTTTCTGTCTGCACAGTACAATAAAGCAGCAATGTTTCCGTGGAGTTATAGGTGTTATCTGAATATACTTGTAAAACACAATGTGTATCCAACTTGGCAGACATCAAATACCCTGGCATATCTGCTATGAAAACAAGGGGAAGAGATGTAGGTCTGTATAAGCAGGCTTTCATGTGCATTCCTGGCGAACTGAAGAGATATGCAAAAAAGAGTCATTGTTATCACCTGAACTTCTGCTGGTTTTGGGCCAGTGGTTACAGAGCTCCAGCATTCCCCAAGCACATTACCCCAGCAGCGAAAAAATATGTTGTTTGTTCATTTGTTTGAAGCTCTGCACTTCTCTTGAATATAAACTCTGACTTATTCCAGATCTTTCTTATTATTAAATTCACATCACCATTCCACACCTTTATCTTTAGATACACATTTTCACACCTGTTACTCATTTTCATATACTATTCTGCTGCTTCACGGCTAACATAAGCTGTACATTCTTATTCATATGTTTAGGGACGGTGTAAACACCTGCTACAAGTTCCTGAAGTCCGGTTAGATGGCAATTTTTGGCTCACAGTCTCCCAGCAGTGTTCCCCCTCACTTTTTGAGATCACCTTTATTGTTACAAATCCAATCTTTCTTTTTAAATTTACATTCCCACTGCCTTCTCTGTCACTGTACATTTCTGTTACTGGCACATCACAAACTTCTGGTTGCTGCAGTAAATGTAGATGATGGCTTGCCTGTAAATTAAATTTGTGTTTGTAAAACACATACTTGTTTACACATTGGAATGATGCCAAATACCTGCTCAGATGAAACAAAATATTTATGAATTGGATAAACTGGAAACTTACATCTTTATAAGGTGTTCAGAGTGGATCCAGGTATAATTTCCCTTGCCCTGCACCACTTTTAATGAAAAATTTTCTTGTTAAGGAACATTAGAAATATTGCATTTGTAAAGGACACAACATTTTAATTTATACTCTGTAATATTAAAGCAAAGCTTTAAAACAATCCTTTATGAAACAAGTGAACTTAACTATTGCAATTCACATGAATTTAATTACTAATTTTTAAAAGTAATTTAAATATTGCTTTAAGAGAAGTTAGGGTTCTGCTACCATAATAAAATAACTTGTTTTACACAAGATACAGAAGAATATAATTTGATCATTTCTTCTGTTAGCCTTTGTTACATAGATTTTTACATAATCATTACTCATAATGTTCTGACAGATAATGCTATTACTAGCGTTACCATCTTTGCTATTATTATAAAAAATCTTCTGGCTTTGTGAAAATTTTAATTTATTAAAATGTAATAAAAGCACATCTAACATGAACCATAATTTATGAAACTTTTAGATGTGCTGCTTGACATTCATGTCATCAGGCTTTAGAAGTTCCACATCTGAAATGTGAAATTACACAGATTTATAAAAATCCTTTTCCAGCATGTTAACTGGCACTATCTTCTCTAAAATGTATATGTTTGGCTTTAAAGAGACAGGCACGTGTAATTTTAATGTCAGCACCAGCGTCACCAAAAAGTGCCCTGGCAATCAGTGGAAAGGTTTAATAGGTTTCCTGTCTTGTTCTTAATTCGCTGAAATTACAAAATCAATACTTTCAGTTGTAGCTGCAGCTACCCGTTTTACTGCTTTAAGATAAAGTCTACAATAAAGTAACCTTCACTTTCAATTTGTAGCACAGAACATCAGGGTGTTCTTGGCCACTAACTAGTCTTTCTTTTCTCAGCCAGTATGAGACATTCTAGATGTGTGATGTTGCCTTTCAAAGTGGAAAGATACATTTTTTATTAAGCATAGCTCTTATCAATGACTAGTTTTGTTTATTTTTAACATCTCATTCTACTCTCTCTTAAAGTCACCTTTGTATGGGTTGTTCATTATTTCCCCATTTCTCTGTGTTGTGCTTTGACTTATACTACTCAACCAAGTGATTATTGTTGAAATGTCCTGATCTCTGTTTTACCTTCATCAGTGTCCCTTTATTACAAAAGAGCATATTTTTCAGCTGTGGTTATAAGAGGAAATTCTTCATAGTTAGTCGCATTTTTAATAGCAAACATTACTGTGGATGTAAAAACGCTCTGAAAGGACCAAAGGGAGGAAAACCAGACCAACTCATCCAGGTCAATCTGTTGTATAGAGCAAGAAGGAAAAAAACAATAAACAAACAGCTTTGCATGAGCTGCTCTGTTACACCTCCCATCCTTTTAACTACAGAAGTCAGAAAAGCACACCCTTATACTTGCACACTAACAATCTTTCAAATGAGTCTTCTACACTCAGAAATTAAAGTCATAAGATAAAACTTTGATCCTTGTCACTGTTTCCCAACCAATTAAAATGTAATTAGGTTTTGGGATCTTTTTTGTTTCTATTTTTCTATGATAACCCTCTTCTTGAAATCATTTTAGTGTGTAAGCCCTCTTCATCACATAGCTGAGCAACATTATGGAGCTGTTAGCACTGGAAAAGGGCCTTGGCTTGCATGGTCCCCTTCTAGTGAAGCAATAAAATGAATGTTAAGTTGCCTCTCTCAAAAGTGCTTCCACTGATGCAAAATGTATTCACACCAAAGAAATAGAGTTCTCAACACCTGCTACCACAAATGTTAATGAATACGCACACAGATGCACACACACATGTGCAAGTAATACTTCTTACTTCTCAGCGATAGCAATTTCAAGTTGGAAATTTTGCTCATAAACAGCACGTGATGGAGTTAGGATACTGTAAACAGAGAGCACAGTCGATCAGGAACAGAATACACTTAATCACATCAGGAAACAGAGCCTCCAAATGCCACAGCTCACTTGCTTTATGCTCTGCACTTTTTTAACTAGCTGCTCAAGGTAAAAGCATGTTATTTATCTTGTGATGTACTCTCTATAAATGAAAATTCAGACTAGATCTAGAAACAATATTCTACAAAAGGAAACAAAAGCATTTGTCTCTAAACAAGTCAAGAGAAATGCTAAATGATTCAATGAAGATGACTTGTGTCACTTATGTTTGTTTTGATTGGTCCTCCAATGTTTACAGCACTCAACTCAGCAGGCTCAGAACCCCAAATCTATATTTAATTTAAAACATTGCACCATCACTCAAATCTTTCAGCAGCCTCACTACAGTCTAAAGAACAAGGGCAGAAGAACCTGTTCACAATAGAGCACCTTTTACATGCTCCAAGGGATCACAGAATAGTTTTCATTATATCAGAATTAAAAAACCAAAGGTTTTATATGCAATTGTGAAACAAACCATTTACTACTACTTGCAGGATTTTTGCTTAAATTATCTGTCACTTTTCAGATATTCTCAGTACCAGTTCATATTGCAAGACAAGACAAAATATTCTAAAAGCAGCTTTAAACTCTGCAAAATAAGATCAGCAGCTTTAGTTTTTATCAAAACCAATACGCTGATCGGCAAAAATAATGTAATAAAGACAACCATTGCTACAACACTGAAAGCTTTGTACAAATTCATATCACTTTAGGGAGTTAAATTTTACATGTACTTCATTTCAAAGTACATATATACACAGACACACAGATTGGAGGGCCCAATCCTGTAACAGGCAGAAATCAAAGTTTTACAAAAAATAAGCAACTGAAGTGAAAAAAACAAGTTCCCATTTAAGAATACACAGGTATTCTTAAAAGATGTATGGCTTGTCAAAGAGAATGAGCCATCAGTTTCCATTAACTTCAGTCAGGAGAGAATCCACTTACTATTTTGCAAAAGCAGCCCTGATGCAAATGGTGAGTTACCGATGTCATAATGCACAGTGTTAAACAGCAGCAAACCTTCTCGCTGCAACCATGATGGCAGCATGCATCAGTGCAACATTATCACAGTGGTTTTCAATTCTTTTAAGGCTGCTGGTGTGAATGTCTATCTAACTAAATTTAAAGGTGTCTCCAGGAAAAGGAATATGGTTTATCCCACTTTTACCATCCAAATTTTCCCAACATGTCACAAGATTCACAGGGAAATCAGCTTCCTCCTTTGAAAATCTGCACTTTTGTGCATTTCACCCTACCTTATCATTGCCCTGTCTGCAGCAGTACAGCCCCTTTAGCAGCAGCAGCACTCAGCCCAGAACTGGTTCCCCTGCCTCTGGCCTGGCCACCCAGATACCAAGTTCGACCAAAACCCATCAGAAATTTATGCTGCAGATAATACTCACTGTGAAGCATGTTGCCTCCTCAATGCCTTGGTCAGCCTTTAGAGTACCCTGGACACAAGTATGTTGGCATGGAGGACCTGATTCTGGCCATGTACATGCTGTGTCATGGGCACATGCAGTTAAAGAACCAGCCCAGCTCTTCTCTGAGATAGGAGCAGAATAAGGCCAAATTTGCAGCACTGAGCAAAGTCCCCATTCCCACAGACAGTAAAAGAAAGTCATGTTTTGGGAGGGGGCATCCACAGGTTTCAGCACTAGGTGGTCTCCAGCATTCAGGAAAACACAGGGAGGGAAGGAGAGCCTACTGAAATTAGCTTCGACCCTGGAAAAAGGAGATGGTCTTGTACTACTTTTCCTCCCCTTACCAGAAGCATTTGTCCGGCGTCTGTGTTTCTTTCAACCCTGTTGTGCTTCTCAGCAGACAGGGTAATTTGACCCAGAGGACTTTGGCTATCTAAGCTATACTTAATCATTTGGCCGCATTACATCACTACAAAACAGTTCAAAATAGAGAGCTCCTTTTAATAGATTTCTTGTTTCAGCTAACAAAAATTATTCAAACTTCAGTTTTAGCTGAGCTTATTAAAGCAGGACTGTGTTTAAGTTATAGTAATTGTCAATAAAGTCTTTTATAGCAGATTTAACTCAGCATATTTTAGATCTTGCCAATTTGAGACAGTTTCCATAAAAAGAACAGCAATGTTACAGAGTGATAACTCTAAAATGGAAAAAAGGAATTATTTAGCATAAAAGGAATTATTTAGCATAGTAAAAGGAGGTATAACTAGGAGTAATGGGAGGAAATTAATAAAGGGAATATATCAGTAGGGGAAAAAGAAAAACCTGACTGTAAGTTAGTGAGTTAACCAATATAAAAATCTCCCCAGAGAGCAGAGTGGCCCACTGCTAGGCAATTTTAAAATAACTGGCCAAAACATTACTGAATAAATATACAGGCTGGAAATAATTCTGCACCAGTACAGGCAGAAGACTAGGTTACTTTTCTGTCTTCTACTTCTGAATTTTATGAAAGTGAACAAGTAAATTGAGCTTTCTGATTGACAAATCTAGTGAAATTCAGAATCCCGGCTGCTGAGGTGTAATTGCACAGCTTTTATCTTTGCCAGGACCAGAAGAAGAGAGAGGGGGAAAAAAAATCTTTTTTTTTCCTTTTTTAAGTTGACATTTATTTTATTGGTCTGAGTGATTAGTTATATTTGATAGTTATCTAGTAATAATTTGTTCCTTTATTGACATTAAGACAATAAAAATTTTGTGCACTAAAAAATGCTGCTTAACAACTTAAACAGTTACTTATTTTAAGCAAGCATTTTTAACTGCAAAATAAAACAGAAAAGCCAAAATGCTCCTATATACAGACCTCAGAGTCATATAAAATACAATAATTTCTGAAAATTCAGAATCAAACCTCACATCCTTCTGAAACCTGTTTTAAAGGACACTACTTAATGTATTATGTTTATTCAACACAAGTTAATTGAGACAACACTAATGTATTTGTGGGTTTTAAATAACATTAAATAACATTTTTTTAAACATACTGAAGAACATGCACACACTTTTCAAGCTCATAGCAAGTTCGCAGACATGAAGCAAGGTATACCATACCTTTTAGACAGCAATAGCTGTTCAATAAAAAGGATCAGACTGTTCTCCTGACGTTGGGTCTTTTTGGATAGCACAAAACTTTAGAGCTATTCAAAGACTGCATTGATAAAGCAGGCAAATTATTTAGTAGTCCTTTGAAAAAATTAATTGAATGTGTGATTGAAAATACAAAATAAAAAACCTCTGAATAGTTTCTGTATGTATTATGACTATTACATGTTTTGAAATAAAGAAATACAATAATCAGCAGACTTGGGTTTAGTGTCATTACATGTGAAAGCATCGCAACAATTTTCTTAAACTATTGCTATAATATTTAACTAGTTAATACCTCATTCAGAATTTAAAACAGATCTTTTTTTTCTTTAATTATTAAGTCCTATCTTAACCCACAAATTTACAACATGCCATAAATCCTTCCATCAAATTATTTTTTCGGTGCCTCTGCTGACACATAGCTGATTTCAGTTTCATCTACAGTGAAAACAGGGATCACAACAGCAACTCTGACAGACTTGGACCAAAAAAATGCTAACCTGCACAGCTGTAATTTTGTAGGATTAAGTATGTTTCAGTTTACTTTTGATGTTGTTTTGGCTTGGCATGAGCATATTACAGGTTTGGTGGGGTTTGAATATGTTTTTTATTGTAATTATTATGCAAGTTCAATTGCTTATACTAAAACCTGTGCTCACTATATATTTGCAGTGATATGTCCTCAATTTTTAAGAATCAGAAACTGTATTTCTAGTTACAGCAGAGAAACTAAAAAACGAATGCCTGCAGAACTCCTCTATAAACCAGAAATACTTATATTATACAAATATCGATGTTATTATTTAGTAGTTTTAAATAGCGTATTTGACCATGTAAAATTATATTTTATAGTGTGATTAACATTGCTAAAATATTAATGCATTGATTGATATTGGAGTTCTCAGGATTCTGATTTTTTATTAAGAGTATGCTGCACATCAGTTCTCTTCAAACATGTAAAATTAGAAAATGAATTTTCAGATATTCCTGAGTATTATTTCATTTAATATAGAACATCAAAGTACTCTGAGCTTTGCATGTAAACATACAGCTAAAACAAACAAGTTACAAAGGGAGAAAAAAAAATCAATCCACCTTTAAATAAGGTAGTATGATTTGAGATAAGTATATTTTTTCTTAGGTATGAAATAGAACGGTTTCCTAACCCAGCCGTCCCTAGCAATGTTGCCAACTTTCAGGCTATAAATAAGAAACTGGAGTAACTAAAAAAGCCCTGGTCATATTGCAATAGGAAGCTTATGATTGATTCATAAAAATATTTAAGTCATTACCATTTTACATTTAAAATCTAATTCAGATATGTTTGAGCATTTCAGAAAAAAAAAACTTCAGAAAAAAATATTGAGGTTTAAATTAAGCACTCATCAGAAATTATTCAGAAAAATACTGGGTTTACATAATGCTGTGACTCACCTTCTAGTATATCAAGAGATTCACTTGTGTAAAGTGTGGAGAGTGAAGTGAAAGTTAAAGCTATACTTGAAACATAGACACTCTTCTGTGTCTAGGTGCCATAATATGCTAACAAGAATAGTGTGTTTGTACACCTTTGTATAAATTTCAATATCCATTCACCACTTCTGCCTATAGGTAATCTGTATGTCTAGAGATAAAGTGTATTTTTATATGAATTGTGCTACTACAGTCACCACAATGTCTAATTCAATAAGATACAAAAACGTTCGAAGAAAGAATTAACTCCTTGAAGAACCTGCTTCCTTAAAAATAGTACCACTGCATGTACTCCACTAAGGCATGTTTTAAATTCAATACTTTATCACTTCACTTATATTCACCCAATAAACAAACAGTGCAATGTGACTCTAGAAACTGATCTTTTTTATATTTGATTTTTTTCTACTGTTTAAAATGTCACATCTTCAAAACTGAGGTAACTTGTAATAACCACATCATAAAATTAGGCAAGGAAATATTAGCTAATATTATACACATTTAATTTTAAATACCTATCTATCTATCTGGAGATAAAAATTGCGTTTTTAAAATACCCCATATTTTAATAATACAATTTAACAATAATAAAGTAATTGCAGATATTAAGTGTTCTATAAAGCATCTTCCCTTCAGAATTTAAGAAAAAGCCATTATTGTAATATTTCTCCAACTTTCTCTCTTTCCGTTCATCCTCTTAATTCAGTTCTGTTCACTTCCCTTTGCTTTTTGATTTCCTGCACTCTCTTTCTTTTAACACAAGTACTTAATCAGATATATAAGCCATGTCTTCTAATTCTCTTACTTTCTAACTTAGGTACTTGGAAGAAATCATATTATCACAAGAAATGTCCTTCTTTACACTGCAAAAAAACCAAAAAGCTGTCTCAGTAAGGTACCATTTCAGTAACTTACCCCTACCTAAGAAGGAAGATAAGGGGATCTTTTACAAGACAGTGTTGTCACTCCATGCTACATCAACTACTGGGAACAGAGAAACAGTAAGGCTAGAAAGCAAAGCATTAGGACTTTATTTCTTTCCTTCTTCTTGAGATCTACTGCTTATTAGAATTGTTTGATAAAAAAGACTAAGTTTTACCCAAGAAAATAAAAGGTGTCACAAATGTTTGCACTCAGCTACAGTAGTTCTATACTGTGGAAAACAGGAATACACTCCAAATCTTATTTATTTATGTATGGCTATTTAGTACCTTATCTGTAGATATAGCACATGATTCTCCCTTTTGATTATGGTTTGTTTGTTTTTTTCTCACATGTAAGTAAAGTCTTTATTATCAATGCAGAATTTTGCAACTAAGCTTTTACATTTTCTACAGTACTATAAGATTCAGAAGGCAAACTGCACACTCATTCTAACAAAGCAATATAATAGGGATGGAGGGGAGAAGCAATTTAGAGTCTATAGTAAGTTTACCATAAAATTTACATGTTCCATAAAATATAAGTAGCCACCATTTTGCTGTAATCCCAGAGCAGCAACGAAATGGTGGTACAGAAGAAAACTACCCTATCAGACACATTTCATCATTGCTTCTATCCATCACTATCTTCTTTCGCTAGCATGACTATCATTTACCTTTCTCCTTCTTACAAGTAACACCCTAATTTTAGATTAAAAATTGATAGATACAGCATAGTAAATAGTTAAGATGTAATTATCAAACTAAGACTACAGACTATAGCAAGTCTTCCCCCCCACACCTTCAAACTGAAAAAAAGTACAGCATAGTGTTTCTATCACACGCTGATGAACACATCTCTTGGAAGTGCTACTATATGAAAGCTGTATCCTAGAGGTAGAACACATGGTATGGAATATGGCTGCTGCATTGGTCAGTACGGTATTTTAATTATTATATTATGCAATATACATAAGTAACACTCAAAGGATCAAAATGGCTTAAACTCTTTGGTTTTGATTGTAATGTACAGAGTTGCATTTTGTGAAGTGTTTTATGTTTAAGTGAATATATATATTAGCATGCTCGGTTTTGAAATGTATGTTAAAGCGTTGCTAAGCAGTGCCACCCTTTTTTCACTAATGCATGCTTTTCAGAAGGGGTAGAAAGGAGTGCCTACTGATACATCAAGAGAGAAACAGTATTCATATATTAGTGCAGGTATATTCTGTGGTACTGTGCTGTACATACTAAACGGATTTGTAAAGTTTATTCTGTAATCTCTATAGGACCACATGTGCTATAAGTTTTATTAACTAACTCTTAAATCTATAAATTTGTAATAAACCAGAAAAGCAATTACTGTAATGTATTTTCTAATGCTATGTTTGGTGTTTCTTACTATAAATATGTAATGAAGTTAAAATGGATGACATTTTCAAATACAGTATGTCATACGAAAATGTTCTTATTTTTCAGGTACAAGTTTAATATTTTAATTACAATATCATATTTTAACTAATAAATCACAACACAAAAAATGCAGGTCATTTAAGTGCTAATGGTTACTGAATTTAAAGTTTTTTAGGAAAATTTTTGAAAACATCCTTAAAGATGTAAAATGTGTTTGTACAAATCTGCAATTACGTACAAGTAAAACAAATGTCCTCTTCCTCTTAAGTACTCCTATTCTTTCCCAATTCAGAGCAAAGAGTATTTAGGTAACACTGCCACCTATTGCTTAAACATGATAGTTACTAAAATCTGTTGCGGTTTTTTGTCACTCGTCTTTGCTGTTTTGACTACTACGCTTTCATTATTGCTAATAACTGAAAGAGACTTTCATATTCAAGGATACTTAACAACTAACAAATGTCTGTCTTCAGTAATATGACTATAATTTTTCAGGAATTAATGGAAACAACAAAAGAACATTTCAATAGCTATAATAGTAAATTCATTAAAAAAATACTAAAAAAACCCAAAACAAAACAAACCCCCAAAACATTTAAAATATAAAATCCTTCTAGAAAGGGAACAAAAGAAGATTCTTCAGGCTCCCAAATGACAAATATTGCAAAATCTAAGTTACCAGTTAGATAAAAAGTGTTTAATGTCATTCAAAATAGCATTATTTTTGCTAACATTTTGCAAGTGTCTAAGCAAATACTCAAATCATAAACCTACATCTGCAGGTCTTTTAGGGACACAGATATAAAAACATAGAAATAAGTTAGTATAAGAGCAAACCAAAATTTTTTTAGTAAATAATTCTGTTTTCAGGGCAACCGTCAAAAGATCACTAATTCCACATTGGAGCAAGAATCATACCATCAGAATAATCTTTGCAAGAATGGGGGAAAAAAAATATTTTCACTTTTTCAAAATAAAAAGTGAGAAACAGATTTTTGACTATAGTAAGTAAAGAAGTCATGAATTAATCAGGAAGATAATTGCTTTAATGTAAAATAACACCAGTTATATAAACTTCTGTAAGTAGTACCTAGGGTCATTTACAGTGATATAGAAAGATTACTTAGTTGGGAAGAAAATTTATTGCTGAAAGGCTTCTTTTTTATTCACATACTCAGTCTTTATCTGTAAAATAAGTTGACTTTACTTATTCGCTACAAGGAAGTACCTGTATATTGTATAAAATTCCTTATATTCTCTTTTATAATTAGAAGAAAAACTACAAATACATTGTGCTTGTGCCTATAAATGTTCACAATCACTATGCAGAATGTTGACATTCACCCTATCCTAAAATATCTCATTATGAGTCCAGTTGTATTTCTAAGATTTGTGAAATTGCGAGAAAGAAGATTGCATTCAAGAAGAGGAAAAATAGATATAATTTTAAAAAACAAAAGTGTGAAGTTTTTGTTTCATTTTGTTTTTCTTAACTAAGTGCAGTATTTTAATTCTCAAAGAATTTAAAATATCCAAGATAGCAGAGAGAATTTTAGGGGGTTTTTGTAATATCATAAGGAATCTATAAGAAGGCTAAATTTCTTATTACTTAGTATATTTTTTTCTGTAAAAATAACTACATACTTTCTGAAACAGAACTCAGAAACAACATATAAACAAGAATTGTTCATGCAGTTAGGGACTCCCAATCTTTTTTCCCACTCATGCAGTTTAACCTGTGACATTTTTAACCATTTCCTTGCCTCTAGAATGTTACCTCTCAAAACAGTTAGTTATCACAGCCAAGCAGTGTACAGAGCTAATGTCAGAAAGTGAATGACTGAATTCAATAAAATAGCTACACACCTATTTTTATCTTTTCTGGTTTATTTCTTATTTCTACACTCTCAACTCCAACAACAATAAAAGATTCTTGCACTGATGGAAAGCTGAAAAAAAGCCTGAACTTTTTCTTTTTTACCTTTTTAAATAAAATGAATATTCAACATCTAGAAATGTTACGTCTTAAAGGAAAAATTTGGATATTTTTCAGATTTCATTAAATGTTAATGTACCTAAAACAATTTGGCACCAGAGTATTCAACCTTAAATTCACTCAACTTAGTACAGTAGAATGAATTATTAATGACCTAATTGGTAAACATTGATTTGTAATGTAATTACTTGTTTAATGCACCATTTTATGTAAATATCAGACCAAGACCTGGAAGTCTGGTACTTTAAATATATTTTATTTGATGAAATACACCACTTGTTGTATATACTTACATAAGAAAATATCTTGTTTTCTCCTTTAACAAACTTTCTTTTGGAAATTATAATGTTTCCTAAACAAATAGTTTGTGACATCAAAAGTTTACAGGAATATTTTGCTCACTTCTTTTACTACCTAAATTCTGACATACCTAGGCACAAATGTTACATAAGAAAAAAAATGTTTTAACTTAAAAGACTATTCAAAGAGAACAAACAAGAATATATTACATTGAGAGTATGAAACACAGAAGTGGCAGGGAATACAATGCACTCTCTAATTTCCAAAACATACAGAAGTAATAAGTGAATAATTCATTAATTTTATCTCCAAAATACAATTCACACTTTCATTAAATCAATATTTTCTGTAGATAGCCTAAAAACTGGTATAGTTTTGGCCCATTCTGTATAGGGGGATAAACAGATAGGCACATGCATACTGAAATGCTTCTGAAATGCTGGTATGCTTTGTCTGTTAACATTTGTGTGCTCAAATACACTGAGTTCAGACAAAGGTACAACTTAATGCAAGGAATACATATAGCATAGGTGAAAAGCAGTATCTTCCTTGGTTATCTACTATAATCGACTACACACCTCATGTTAGAATGCGTGTTAAAATGCAAATATGGTTATACTTCAACAGCTAGCATCATCATTACTTTTATATCTTGGCTTTACTAGATCATTGCTTTAAATGAGCATCACAAACCCAATGGAGCTTTAGTCTCTACATTACATTTTCTTCATAATCATTTTCAATTTATTTTTTTTCTTGCATGTCATCATTTTAATGTAAATCTTTCTTTTTCTTTTCAATAAAATGAAATGATTAAGCAACCCTGCTTTTTGCATGATTAAAGATGACGGATAAGCTTGGGTGGATAAAAATCAAGGCTCCTAACAGAATCTGTGCACCTCACATGTCAGAATCCTTCCAGCTTGTTCAGTGCTAATGACAGGAAAAATTAGCATGTCTGTGAGTTGCCTAAAAAGAATAACAACCTACCTTTAAGGACCTAGTCTTATCTCTAAATTTTAAACAGTTGTTTTCAGTAATTTTCTGCAATAAGCGCTGACGAATTGTTTTGAAACATTAACAAAAAAATCGTTGTTTAGAGCAATAATAAATGTTCATTAAATCTATCAGTGACTACTACTGTGTTGTTTAATCACTACCTTTGCATCATGAAATGTAACACATTTAGAAAATAAAATACAAGGAATACAAGGACTGCTGAATATAGTATAAATCTGATGAAAACCAATAACATATTTTTATTAGACAGTCAGATGTGACTCAGTTTTAGATAAGGAAAAACCTCAAAACTACTGAATTTTACTAGTGCCTCTTTCTTTTCAAGAGTCCTGTGCATTATGTGTCCATCCTTTTCTGACTGAGACAAGAAAACTAAAAAGGGGTATTACAATACAGCACATACATACTGCCATCGCCTCTAGACATATGACCCAAAATGATGCTAAGAAGTCTTTCTCTGACCTCCTGCTAACCAGCCTCTTGTGATTAATTCAGCATGTCCTTGAAAGTATCTGCTAGAGATCCTTGTTTTTTAATTTAAGAGTTTCTGAAGCCCACCTATAGTTTCACTGATGGATTTTTATTTATTTACATTTTTTTTTTTTTTTTTTATCAGAGCAAAAGCATTAATCTATGAGCAGAGGTCTACAGTAACAGGAAAGCACCACCTGCCTAAGCATTCACCAAATAGGACCATAAATACCACAACATTTCCTGACCTGAGTTTCATAGACATCTGTATCACGGTAACACTGCATTTCCCTTCTTTGACAGATGAAATTACTATTCTTTGATTCTCTCCCCCCCCCCCCCCCCCTTTCCTCTCTTTTTTTGTTTTTGTTGTGTCAACG
>NW_009918855.1:56364-68619 GCF_000696875.1 Nestor notabilis
TTCTGATTATGTTCTGGATGGCAAAATTTGGGCCACAAAATGCTAATTTCTAACCTAACACCATGACAGCAATCACAGCCATCACAAGGATGGAATAAAGAGAGCAATCTAACATCCAGGGATATGAATTTCTGATCAGTGGCTGGCAGACTGCCGTGAAAGCTTACAGTAATCCCATTGGACAGCTAGGGTTGATGAAGCCTGGGAACAGGCAGCCACAATGTAGGTAGTTCACAATTGCAAGCATTTGTCCATAATTTAAAGCTATATGAGAAGTGGAGAGTATTCATCTGAACAACAAGCTGTAATTTAACTAGAGTAACATTTACACAGTTTTTAACCCATTAAGTCCACCTCTTCTTACACTGACATTCCCTCTGTTTGATGCCCGTTGTAAACAAAAATCCTGCACGTTAAATGAACATACATATTTAGCATTTGCAGAGCTCAGAATAATTTCGTAAGATTGACATTTATTGTGTATTTGGCAGAAAATAAAGTATTTATTTTTAAATCTAAAGTCCTGACCATGTAAAATCTTACTGAAGCAAGAGATGCCCCCTGAAGTCAAGGGGCCCAGTCCTGTCACCTCGGTTTGCACAGGGTAAAATCTAATTTATAGACTGATCACGCGATTAAGGTCTTTTCAAAGCAATAATGCCTCAATCATCTGGTGACATTCCCACCAGAAGAAAACTAGCCCCCGTTGAAGTTGAGAGGCTCTGCAAACGGCAGATACTAACACAGTCTTTGAGCTCTGCCAGAAGAAGGGGGTTCTCTATCGGGCTTTGAAACTGTAGCCTGAATTGTAAAATGTTGCACTGTGCTCAAAAGCCTCAAAATGCATCTTTCTGCACAACCCAGGTGCATTCCTCCTCTCTTTCCCAAATTCAGCCTTCATTAATTGTCATTCTTCTATTTTGTCACAAAGCCTTTTCTGCGTGCATAGTGCTGCTGCCAGGATTTACAAGGCCTAGACAAGATGCTGAAGCTGCTCCCACTGAAGATGTGTCTACCCAGACACGGGAGCACAGTGACAACTAACGACACATAAAAGTAGGCAGGTGAAACTGCCACCACCGTACACAGAGAGCACAGCACAACCACGAGCAAAGATTATCAGAGAAATGATAGAAATACGTGAGACGCACTTGCAAACGTTTTCTGATTTCCTGTGGAAGCTGCACAGCAAAAGAGAAAGAGATTCACATTCACAATATCCCCAGAAGCCATGGGAGGAGGGAAGCTGGACGCTCCTGCAGGCACAGAGAGCCTTGCCAGTGAATGAAATGAGGCAAATTTCCAGAAACATTTCACACTTGTAAATTACTATTAGTATTCACAGAAATAGTAAAAGCTGAAACGTGCTAAGAAAATGCCAACTGCAACTGAAAATGTCAACACACAAAGAACAACGAGCCCAGGATCTACCTGTGAAGCTCAAAGAAAAACTTGTATTTGTCTTGGTTGTTTGTTAAAGATAGACACTGCTTCAGGTTTAGTGTAATACAACAGTGGGCCTCACAGCACTCTGAAAGAGAGGAAAATATCATTGCAGTGATGCGGATGTTGTGGGGAGACTGTGGTGGTTTTAGGCACAGAATTTGCTTTTTGAGAGTTTCATCTGTTTTGGAGATTCTACTGGTTTGAGCTGGTTCTAAAAGGGAAAAGAGGAGGAGAAGTGGGGAAATTACTACTGTAACCACCTGCAAATATTTATCTCCAAAATACAGTAACTGCAGACTGAGCTGTGTTTTGTTCTTTTCTTTGTTCTTTCTTTTGTTCTTCCCTCAGTCCTTTTTGCTGCTCTCCCCCTCCTTCCTCTTTTCCTACTAGTTTCCTCTTCATAGTCCCTTGGTGTGTTTTCCTTCCAAATTAATTTCTCGCTCCCATTTGTAAATATTGAATCTCCTTCCATCTGTTCCCTTTTTTGCAGTCTTTAAATACATTCCCTGCTTTCTTATTCCAATTATTTTTCTTTCTTCTTTTTTCAAGCTGTCCTCAGCCTTCGTTGTGACCTTTTTCTTCCCCCATTATTTCATGATTGTCTCCATTTCATGTGTCTGAGACAAACTTTCACCAGTTTTCTTTCCTGTCAACACAGTTAAATGAAATATATGTACAGCAGCTCTCTGATCCGAAAGTTGGATACTCTTAGCTTGTTAACAGGAGCACTTAACTGTAATGCAGGCATATTACTTATGATAGTAGAGGATAAGAGGGAGCAGGAGATGGACACTAGTAGCAGCTCATGCCTGAGTGCAGAGGGTTCACTTCACACTGCATGATCCTCCATATGCTGAGCAGACCTTTAGGGTCTCAGGAGAGGCAATCTTGCCATATAACAGCAAATTATAACTATTTTCTATACTTCTCATTACTTCTAAGAATCACTTTCTCATGTGATTGTCCCACAGGCTTAACTGTACACTTTAAGGAGTGTGTCTCAAAAAGTATGAGCCATCAAAATGAAATGTATGAAGGTGTGCTGGGTAAATACATCAATCAGAATGGCACTACACATTCCAAACAGTCTAGCAATGACTGTGTTGTCCCTTTTAAAATATAAGATTTCAAAACTACCATCAAGACATCTGCATGCAGTCTCACATTTGTTTCTTTCCCTCTACTACACAACAGAGAGTCAATGGCATCAAGCTTTGGAGAAGCAACGTAGGCATAACGCGAGAAAGTTGTAGAGACTAAATCCAAGTGTGGACTGCTATGAGTGGGCTCGAAGTATTCCTGAAAGAGCATTTCTATTTTATGCTATCTGCATAATGGTTTAGATCTCTCTAGGTGCAGTTCGCCTGCCTTGGGACATGGCCTCACAAGCTCCTTCCCAATGGCACTGTGAATGGAGGATGTATCTAATAGCTGTTTAAGGAGAAAAAATAACAGACATTCGTTTAACAGCTTCCACTTCCACAGTGTAACTACAGGTAGATCCCCAAGTAGCTTGACTATCATCAAATAGTACACGCAATTTATCACAAAAACATTTGTATATGTATACCACATGGCAATTAATATTTTATGATTGCATGAACAACAAAAATGCACATAGAGGCACACATATATGGCTAAAAATCTAAATTGCACTATGAAAAAAACTGTAAAATAAAGCTAGGAATCACAAAACCACTTCCAAGAGTCAACATATCGTCCCTGGTAACAATCCAAGGGAGCTGCTGGCACAGAAGACTCAGGCATGTTTCTACACAGACACAAAAAAAAAATGCGAAAAGCAGATAAAGGCTCGGACATTTCAGCAGCTATATCCAGCAGTGACACCTATTTTCTTTGAAAATTTTGGTAAGTCTTAAAGTCTTGGTTCTCTCTCTGTTAAATGGGGAAGATAATACTCCCTCTCCATTCCTCACAGTTATATTGTCAGCCAAGATTCATTCATACTTGTGTAATATGGTGAAGGAATAAATACAAATGTTTAGATAAATACGGACAGAAAAGACTGCTAGACACACATGTAAAATATCATCCCCCAAAACAATCTGCATGGCTAACTTTTGAAATTAATGAGTGGGGACAAGTGGGTTTGAATGGCTGTTTGAACCCAACCCAAATCACAGGGGTTACTATTGGCAACTATTGTAACATATGTCTGCTATTAACCTCCCAAATGCTTACAAATCTAAAGAAAGTGTAACATTCAAAGACTGTGCTTGTCCATCAATTACAAGAAGTCCTAACATGAAAAGCAAGTTTTAATATGATACTTTTGCATTTTTCACCAGGTATTTTTTTCCATTGATTCTAACTCTAAAGGATTCTGTAAAAGTATGTATGAACAATCTGGAATTTTAAAAGCCATTTCAGAAACAACTGAGCCATACTTTAGGTTCTCCTATCACTCCATTAAAGGCAAATTTTATACATATTAACAAACACCTTCTTCTTCAAAACAGTCCATGGAATAGGAAAGGCAAAAATCCAACAAAGGTATCTTGCCTCAGATTACACAACCTTTCTTCTAGCCTGATGGCGGATCAATTCATTGGGGGGTGGGGTGGGGGGAGAAATTAATTAAATAACATTCCTTTTAATCAGGGTTTCAGATTATCACACAATCTTCAGGCAAATCATGAGATGTTCATTTTGTCTATTCTACTGAAGAAATTACTACCACAATCTTTCCTGTCTTTTACAACTTCCATTTTCAGTACTGATATTTTAGTTGGCTTCCAATTATTTTAAGCCTGACAAGATTTCTAGCAAAAATTACTAAAAGGCAAAAATGTAGGAGCTAAAGAATTGTGAACACTCTCAATGCAATTCCCAGGCAGTTTCAGTGGATACAGATAAACTGAAACGAATAGTGTACACTGACTCATACCCACCGTGACTTCCACATATATTTATAAGTACAAAATTATCAATTTCCCTAAGTACACATTTTAGCCTCCTTCCCATATAGGAAGTTTAATTCTTTCATATGTATTTTTGATCTGCAATTCAAACGCCACAGCTGCAGATCTTTTTATCAAAGGCATACTTCTTTAATAAACACAGAATAAATACAGACTTGAATTATCAAATAAATGTATACAAGGATACATGACTGCATGTATCCATATGATGTATGTACACATAATATATAATAAAACATGAAGAAAAAATCATCTGTACACCCACAACATGAACCCAATTTTTACGACATCCCATAGTGCTTTCAAATGCTTCTTGTTGTGTAAGGGCTCTTGAAGAACAATATATATCTATTTTTTAAAAATTCATAAACCCAATAGTTTACGTTAGTTTTATTTCTTTAAAATATCTGACTAGCTAATTCATGTCATCATTTAATGCAAATTTAGCCACCCATAAGTGACACCTTTACATGTTTGTAAAGCCCTACAAACCACAAACTTCACTCGGAGAAAGAGACAGAGAAGAGGAAGCTAGAGGTTTATACACATCTTAGGAAATGAACATTTCATTGCACAGCAGAAAATTTGCTGAAGCTCCTGATAAACCTGAAACAGTAAATTCTTGTGCAGTGTGTTTTATATTACAGTTCTTCAAAGTATGTTCAAGAACTCTATGCAGAAAATTCTGTTACAAACTGTACTAATATGCAATATCCCACTATCTTACCATCTGTTTTCTCCTTCTATGCCATTTCTTTGACATCTGGGAAAGTAAAATAAAACTGATAATATTAGCAGAATCAGTTGGATAATTATGCAGTTATCACCCACGTCAGGAAAACACATTTTGTTCCTATTCTAGGTCAAGTCATTATGAAAATTTGTACGTTTGACTAGCAGAATAATTTGTAGAATGTTGTTTGCCCTGACATTTTGCTATCATAGTTCCTCTAAAAGCCTGTTAAACTTCACAATTTAGTTCCTGGGTGCCACCGGACAGGTCATGAGAAGCAGACACGGGAACGGTGAGTTTGTATTTCAACACATGCAAAGAAAGCATTCCCGAAGCTGTTGTCTCCTTGGTAGGTGTTCAAATGACCTTTCAGCAGTGGATTGGCACAAAGTAATGGTCAATAACAGCGGTTTTCTGTAGGGCAGCCTTCCACTCTGTCACCATGGTTTCCAGAGCTGAGAGCCCCTTAAAAGTAATTTTCAGCAAATGGGACAAAATAAGGAATTGGATGTAAATATTCTTGGTCCACCATGCAAAAGATTCCAAAGCTGTACTTTACAGCTGAGACCAACATGGATATCCTGGCTTGTACTTTAAGTTTAAATAAGGACCATGAAAATGCTTATGGTTTTACACTATTAAATGGTATCTAGAATGTTATTGTACATTATTATACACAAAATACAGGAATGTCACAGTTGACTAAATACCTATCAATTATGAACTTAATTTTTACACACATTTAATACTTATCTCATTTCAGACTTTTCTATACTGAGAAATTTTCTTTTAAAGAAAAATGGTTTATACAGTTCACTTCCTGCCATAATCAAGGTCTTTCTAACCTGATATCTGAAGGTTATGCTTCAGTGAATAATTCAGTAGGTTAGTGAAACTGTGGCAGCAAAGAAAGTGCTAATCTTAGATGGAAGCTGTGAAGGATATTAAGAAACAATTGCAAAAAGTGACATATTTAATAGAGAAAGATTACTCTGTGCTACATCTATTTAATTTGAATTGAATAAATTTTGCCAGTATTTTATGAGATGCAGTCTGCAAATTATGTGAAACTTCATAGTGTCACTGAAGTCTAGAGGAAAGAATAAAGAGGTTTTTTCCCCCTCAACCATTTTATAAGTATTGTGGTTTTTGAGGACTTCTTACTCTTTCAAAAGAAATTTCAAAGGAACTGAAGAATCATTCACTGCAGGACTTTATTAATTTGAATTAAGAAAGAAGAAAGGGTAGTAAAAGGTGATAGTACTGAAAGATAAATAACAAGAGGCAATAGAAGGATCTTGTGTAATGAGACTTCTTGAAATAACTGAATTCCTTCTGGACTGTGACTGAGTGAGGCCGAATATGTTCTCAATCTTTCAGGGAAAATTTAGTTGATCTAGCTGAGACAAGTCTGAATGTATGAGTAAATGCAAGTGTGAAAAATGATAGGGCACAGTTTTGCCCTTAATCACTAAACAGATTTTTAATGCAAATCCAGTCTTGACAAAATTTAAGTCTATGATCATATGGTACCTTGTATGACTCAGTGGAATAGAAATATTTTGCTACTACTAAAAATATTAACCTCATCCTATATTGTTGTAGAGAGACAAATTATGAAAAAAAAAAAAAACCAAACAACTGCTCTTTTGTCTCTTCCAAGCATTTATATTTTTTTCCTTTGTATTACTGATTTTATTCTATAATCTATCAGAGTATTAACAAAATATGCAACAGAGATATCCTCTTGACATATTCTTTGAATAATTTGCAACATCTAGTGGAAGATAACCAAAGTTTTAATTACACAGCAAATCTTTTGAGAAGAGCAGAAAATATAATAATTTCTGCACACCAAGAAACATCTTGAGAAGGCAAAAAGATTCAAAGTACTATAAAAAAAGGGGGGGGGGGGCAACAAAAAGCCACCATATGAAGGTCTGTATTATTAAAGTTTATAAATTCAATTATATATTGAGTCTGTATTTTATTAATTATACCATAAAAAGTGAGTTCTTGTCCAAAATTTTGGTCAGAAAACTCACTTTCCAGGAATTTTGAACTTTGTCCCTGAACCACCACTACCTCACCCAAGTTATTTTGCTGCTCAATGCAAATAGCCTGAAAGATACAGATTTATTATGGATTTTATCTGAGGACAGCAACTTTTTTTTTTTTTTTTTTTAAGTACTTAGACTATTTTATTTTTAAGTAGGTGATAGACAAACATAAAATAACTCTTGAATACTTTGGGAAGGTGCCAACCATACAACTAGCTATGCATTTTGAAGTTAGGTTTTGCAAGCTGCTGATCCTGAATATGGATTATTTCATATTTTCTTTTTCTCTAAGTAGTCACATTATTCAAAAATGAGAGGAGACAATAACTCCTTCCCCTACACCCTTCTCCCCTCCAAGTACAAGAATGGTAAAACCATTAGAAGTCCATACTACAGGCAAAATTGTACTCTCTGATCTGCATGGTGGATCCAATATTCCCAATGGGAATTCTGTGCTATGTGAATAAAGAGACAAATTTCACTAATATTATGAAACATAATAATTTTACTATCCATTCACTGGTACTGTTAACACTATAATTTCTACTTTACCCATTCATAATCCCCTTTGTCTGCTCCAAAAAGACAGAAAAGACAGAAACACATATCTACTGTGCACTTCAGAGGAAAAAAAACATAAAAATCTCTTGTATGCATGATTAACCTTATACTGAACAAATTCTTATATGAGCAGAAATGGAAATAGGATATGGAGCATTTCACCTCTGCTGTAGGTTACCAGATCAAGTCTGGTTCAGGTCACTGGTAACCTAAAGATATTACAGCCTAATGGCCATTTTCTGACCCACGTGAAATGAAATGGAATTATTTAGATTCATGGAAATTCCACAAAAAAAACCTATAAAACCCACACAGAACAAGCGACCTTCCAGGTAACATTAACAGCAAACAGTAACTGCTGAATTGTATTAGTGATCGGACTATTTTTTCACTTCAAATGGTGGCCATATAAGAAAGCTGCGGTGAGAAAACAGTTGAAGTATAGGGAAGACAGAGAAAGAGGCAGAGAGGGGATGCTATGTTTGTCTATGTATCGTCTGATATGTGTACAAAGAGAAGACTTCAGTCTCAAGGCCTGTCAGTTCAGCACCTTTCACAAGTACGAAATGTCATGTACTACATACTGATGAAATAAAAGACAAAGGTGTCAAAGGAACCATTACACTATATTCTAGCAATGATCAGAGGATCAACAGCTTCCCTTCTAGATTGACACTATGTTAAACTATGCCAGCATACTTGGCCTGAACGTCTTCCTATCTGCACCAGTTTTATAACATGGGTGGAACTTAATTTATCACATAGCCTCACACTCTGTCAAGCAGAAGAGAAAGAAAATATATATTTATTTCCCTTCTAGGTTATCTTTTGGCTATTTTTCGATAAGCAATATGGCTGCATACACTCACACATATTAGGAAGCTTACTGTTTCTTCTGTTACCAAAAATAAAGGATGCGTGTTTTCACCATATAGATGCAATGAATAATCACAGTAGGTAGAGTAACACCTTTCACTGAGAAGGCTGCTCATAGCTGGGAAAACAATGTTTGAAAATACCATTGTTTCAGCTTCACATTGCCCTGCATATTTTTCTCACAAGGTATTCTTGCAAGAACAGACTCTTCTGTAAGTACAGGTAATTATGAAAGAGCTCTGTATCTCAGCTATCACAAATTGTGAATGCCTCAGAGATACCAGAATGTATTGTCCTCTGATAAATTCTACCCACAGTAGGTAACACGTTAAGAATTCTCTGAGAGACTGAACATTTGAAAGATGTTCCTAGCAGTTCTTCTGACCTGAAATGTCAGAAATTACTTGATGTGACTTTCCAAAACTGATATTCCAATTTAAAACCTCTGGATTGATTACTGAACTTGAATAATCAGTGTGGAAGAAAGAATTTCTTTTTATTTTTTCAGTTACAGTGGCCTTCACAACCGTAACTGCTGCAGCAGCAGTGTCCATTTGTAAAGTTAGATTACCACATCCAGTTAAAATTAGATTAAATGGCTCTAAAAAGTTTAGATACTTGCTTTCCTTACAAATGTTTTTACTAGTTCACAATTCTCCAACAGCTTTGATTATTCAATGAATGTAGGCTAATTGCCTACAGGTCTCCCTGTATTACACTACTTACATAAATACAGTTCCGAGTCTTCAAAGAGTAGCGAGTTAGCTTTTACAGGACCTAAAGTAAAATAATATGTAGCTTACTTTTTCCCAGACGCACCTTTTTCCTGGCAGGAGATTTCCCCGATCCATTCCAGAAGCGCAGCTATAATGCACAGCTATAATGATGGCTGACTGCTGCACAGAGCCTCCTGCTGCTGACCAGCACACATTCCTGGTGGAATGGCAGCTTCCCACCCTCACAAGGGGTTACTACTCTTAGTCTCGTGTCTTAAGAAAGACAACCTAAAAGATTGTTTGATTTTAATTACATCAAGAAAGAAGGAGAAAGAAAGAAAAACAGAAAAAGGAAGAGAAAGAGAGAAAGAGTGAGTTTTGTCATTCCTACTACATCACCTCACCATGAAGTACACCTCATGGACAGCTTTTCGCCCTTTATTATGTTTCTATACAGAACATACTTCTTTATCTACAATTAATATTCAAAATCAACATGTATTGGGGAATGAATGCACAGAACCAGTGACAGTCACGTCTAAACTGCTCACATGGCCTACCCTAGTCTTGTTAGTAATTTACTTAGTCACACCATGACAGTCTCAGTTTCACAAATTTCTTCATGACTGGTCATTTTTGTGGGGGCTTAGGTAGCTTTTCCAAAATTTTTCTCCCATTTTCTGCAGTTCTTTCAGCCATTATCTTGCAGGCAAAAGGATTTAAAAACCTCTTACCTTTTCTTAAGCTTACAGGATAGTGTAAAATAAAAGAAGAAAAGGACAGAGACAGGCACTTAACTGTTGAAAAAATGTCATTTTCAGAAGTCCTTCTGTGTTTCCTACTTTAGTCTGACCTGCAGAAGTTCAGCAGCTTTGCCTGAACTTTTAAAAAAAAGTCTAAGAACCATGAGGTTGGAAAAAAAGAAAGAACCATGGAGGTTGGAAAGGATCACTCTGCATTATTATAGTCGATCACTACAAAACTTGGCACTAAATTCCAGCTCTTGTTGTTGCCATACACAAAGAGCTGCAGTCACAGTAACAGTTCAGAAGAGAAACACCTAAGTAGAAACACAATCCTGTGTTTCTAGATCAAATATACTCAGATATATTTATATTCTGATCTCTTAAATAAGAAATAAATGTTCAAGATTCGCCACCTAGACACGAATTTACGAAAAATGCCTTGCATGCTCTAGCAATGCTGTGCCTTGCTGGAGTTTGGACACAAACACACACACAGTTTGGGACATCCATCAGATGGCTATACATTAGACAGGTTTTTCCAGATAATCTCACAGGTTTTACCAATTACAAGTAGGCAGGACAATGTCTGATTAAGAAGTATATATATTAAATCAGCTCGTGTAAAAAAGTGACAGCCATTTCATCAGGCAAACATAATTTTTTTTTGCACCTGTGCAATGGAAATTGGACTTTTTCTACCTTAGACTAAGATCATGCTGTATTGCAGGCTGGAGACACCCACCAATATCACCTTACCGAACACTATCATTGCTACTACCTAAAAAGTGCTGCTGGTTCATCAACCTCTCAGACCTTAATGCTAAAGTACAAAGAAGGGATCTCTGATACCTGACCGGGATTCTTAAAACAGGTCACAGGATTTAAATACTTTTCCCAATGAGATGTCAAAAATCACCCAGTGTCTTTCTGAGAATGTCAGATTACCAGCCTCATGTAAGATCCAGCATCAAAAGAGGAATAATATGGTTTACACAGGGTCTAAACTACAGAGGACCTGATTAGTCAGAAATACATCTCACATTTAGTCAAGAAAAAAATAGGAAGTCAGTGCAATCTCTGAGTAACAGATATTGATGCTGCTCCCACTAACCAGGTACATTACTACTTGCTGAACCCTGAGACCCCTACAGGGCCTCATTCCAGCCAAGCAAGACAGAGGTAGCAAACATTTAGATAATGCCAGAAGATCTTGCACCTGAAAGAATATCTTGCCAGTCCTGAGTTTGAGATGGAAAGGAAATGACATGCTTGGCTAGTTCAAGTATCCCACAAACAACTAAAGTCTATTGTTGTGAATCTGTGTAAGAAAACACAGGTGCTTCTGTTCAAATAATGGTAGACCTGAATCTGCTCCTGTCAGTCCTGAGGGCAAGCACATTTGTACACCTGCCACACCTGACTTTTCATTATTTTTTTATGACTTTCAGTGTTTAGAAGTATCCACCATAGGGGGTCTTGACCCTTTAAAAAGAGGACATGATAACTAGATGCTAAAGACTGGTATGAGGGTGTTGAGCTCCCACTTCAACAACCTGTCCAAGAGGAACACATACACAGAAAATAAAAAGGAGCTTTCTGGAAGCTAAGCACTGTCCTGTCTCAGGTTTTGGTACTGAACACTGGACCCACTGACCTTCACATAGAAGACAATCAAATCCTTAATATCCACCTGTCTCTGAATAATGTACTGGCATTGTGTATACACTAGGCTTCAGTCTGTGCTTTACCACTTCATTCACGAGAATAACTGTAAAGATGTAGCTCTTTCTTTCCCTTTTTTATATACACACACCTACGAATGCAGAAATATACACACATGTACACATATAAACAAATAAGTGCAGGTATACAGGCACATCAAAATTCACAGTGAGGCTCACAATCAAACAGAACATTTGCAAATGCTTTAAATGTAACATGCAGGCTAACTAGACATACAACAAAAGACTTCTGAACCTTTATCAAACACAAATTAACAGGAATACATTTGAATTGTTAAGACGAACATTGCCTTTCAAATGGGTTCATAACTATTTCCTACTTAGCATAAAGACGGGAAAAATATTGTTGCAGCTCCACCTAGTGGAAAGCATGGGGAATACAGTGCCAAGCACAGCCCGGGGGGCCGCGGGAGACCGACCCCTCGGGGAAGGA
>NW_009918856.1:0-6310 GCF_000696875.1 Nestor notabilis
AGCGGGGCCGTCCGGGACAGCCCTGCCTCCCCGCCGCCGGGTGCCGCTCTGCCGCGCTGCTCGAGGAACGGCAGATCCCAGCCAGTGGTTACACGGGAGGCCCAGGGATACCTTCCCAAAATGCTCGGATCCTCTAAAGGATACCAGGTGTGCCCCTCATCGGAGGTCCCGGCGGTAGTCATGGGCCCTCGCTGTAAGACAGGCGTGTGAACTATTCGCTAAATAACACTTGAGCCTTTCATGCTGTATAAATATATATTCATATAAAATTTGCCAACAGGGCTTTTACAGCTTTATGTTTAAGGAATTAGTGGGTCCTGGGGGTTTGTGTCTCCAAACGTCACCTGTTGGCATCGTGGGGATGCTCAGCCCTCCCCACCGCCCCTGTGGCACATTGCCCGTAGAGCCAGCCCTCCACACCCTTTTGCCCCTTCTCAAGCTCCATCCATTCAACAGCTTCACCGTGGAGCTTTTATTTGCTGGGCAGCAGAAGGTAACCACCAAGCGGGCGGGAGGAGGACTGGAGTCTGCAGGGGATGACACTGCACATGAGTGGCATTTACCAGGCTGGGGAAGGAAGAAGGGAAATGAAACTGTGGTGCTGAGACCTGTGGGGTATGACGAGAAGGTGCGACAAATGCCACATGATTTTGTTTGGGTTGTGGTAGGTATAGTGCATGGACTGTTGGGGCTGCCAGGCATGAGTCTACAGCATTCTTATGTATGGGGAGAAGGATGGGGTCACTTCCTCACCTTATGCAATACTCTCCCCTTCTATGTTCAAAGATTATATTATATGCAGTTTATGCTGGCATCATTATCCACTGTTAGGTCCTCACCAGAATGCAGGCCTTTGATCCATAAAACCAGTTTGTGTCATTGTTTCCTCCAAACCAATGTCACCTTAAGTATGTAACTGTTTTAAATTACTTCAGGGCTGGTATCTTCTAATAAAGCCATTTAAATTACTCTTATGATAATGTCTTCATTATCTGCTAGCAAAAGAAACCTTTTGTGAGCAGCAAACTTTACCACAGATTTGGTATAACTGTCACAGCTATAACACTATTAAAGTTTTGGCCCATGAGCCATGACTTTTGGAACTGCTTATTGATACTACATTAATAACAATCAATGGCAACCCTTGGAGACTGGTCTGTAAACCAGTTTGTAAATCCAGCTCATTCTCTCTAAGTCTGTATCATTTGGTATCAAGTGACTTAAGGGAATCCAGATATATTCTGTAAGCACAGTTACTTTATTAACAGAATTACAGTCCACCAAAAGGCAAGCAAAAGTGTTTTTTTACAATAAGGATCTTGCGTGACACTAACAGTTCAGTGACACTGCTGACAATTCCGTGGTTGCTGGGTATAATAGCAGTCTTAACCTATGTAGGGAACTGTATTCTGACTAGGAGTATTTATTAGTAGGACCACACAATATAGCTTCTTTGTTCTTTAACTATCTTCAGTCCAGATGTTGGTGGTATGATGAACCTTCAGTCACTTGCATTAGTTGTGATTTTATAATGGCAACAAAAGAACATCAGTCCTTTCTACCCTGCAGCTACTGGGATTAAGATGGGGCTTATGACTGGGGCAGGAGGGGACAAGAGAGTGTGAAGTGGGGCTGTGAGGAAGGGCTCTGCCAGGAGACATAGGCAGAGTGGGGAGAAGGACCAGGACCAGAAAGAGCCTCTGTTTCCTTGGAGCTGCTGAGACAAACTGCAGCTGTTTGTGGCAATTATGTCATATTTAGGGGCTTCCTCTGTGATGACCTCTGAGAGCCCCCGATGTGCACAGCCTGCATCCTGCCTTGCCCTTCCCTCCCCTCCCCTCTCCTCCCCTCTCCTTCCCTCTCCTTCCTTACCCTCTTCTCTCCTCTTGCCCCAGCTCCTTTTGTGGTCTGCCTATCCCCCAGATTCTCTACCCCAACTTTCTGTCCCCTGCTGACACCATTACTTTGCTGCCAGCAGCTCTAGCAATCATGTCTCCCTACAAGATACACTCCCCATAGGTGTGTGGATCAGGGTGGGAGTGAGGGGATGTGTGTGAGAAAAAGATGGAGAACTGCTGAATCTGCTATTTTTTACGAAGAGTAAAGGTGATTGGGATGAACAAAGGGAGTCACTGGTTAGCAGTCACCATAGCCTATGGTTGAATAGCAAAGGCCATGATCCTGCTTTCTCATTCATGCTTGTGTTGCTAGTGCTTTTCTCATGTTTCGGGAACTGAGGAGCAGCAAGGCTTGGGCCAGAAACTTCCCATTAAATATCAGGTCAATAATGGGCTTCTATGAGCTTCTTAGTCATCAGATTCCAAGCTTGCACTGGCCAGATGTTAGAGACCACACCTGGGCAGAGGCCCCTGGGTGATTATACACAAATAACATTAACTGATTGTAATGCCACAAAAATGAGATCTTTCACTGTGTCACAAGAGCAAGAGTAATTCCCCTGAATGTGAAATTAGACCAGTTGCAGATTTTTTCCTGAGCAGCTGCAGTTGGTGCCTGTGCTGTCTTTTCCACACACACAGAGAAGGAAGGGAAAAGCAGTATTTCCACAGCACTATTTTCAAGATCTCAGTACCTGCATGGATGCTTTGCTTCTCTGACTTGGGGTAGGTTCTTAACTTACGCAATGAGAAGAAATGAGGAGCAATCCCTCCAAAGGAAAAGAAGCCTGAGCAAGGCTCCCATATCACTCAGGTGATTCAGCACACCCCTCTGACAAGTGGTTCCTGAGAAAAAGGCCGCCAAGACCCTTGTTTCGATAGCCCTTTGAGCTCTTTAGCATGGACAACCCTGTAGTTAGTTTCTCATGGCTGTAATTCACTGTATTGTTGGTTTTACATCTGGCAAAACTGTTGGAATCTTGACTTTGAAACCTTTCAGTTGCTTCAAACTGAAACAACTGGGAGAACAAAAGATCCCTCAGGGAAAAGAATACATGAAGATGGGCAGATGCATCTGGTGGGAAGTTAACATTTGTAGCAAATATTTAACTTCATGCCTGGAAAACTAGGCTGGTTTATAAGCAGCTTAGTTTAGTTTCTTGCAGAAAGTTGTTGCCTGCCAGACTTCTCAAAGGAGGTGTTCAACAGGCCCACACATGTTCGTATTAGGCAGTGTTTATCTAAACCTATGACAAAATAGAAAGTATAATTTGTCATTACAATGCACTGTATGTGCACACATTGCATACACAGTGGAATAAGTATGCCCCTTTCATAATACATCCCTTTCAGAATTAATTTCAAAACTGTTCAGCTGGTTCTACTGAAAGAACTGATGTTGTAACTTCAATTATTTATAAAAGATGTCTCTGAGTATATCTGGCCTTGTGAGTGGTGAGACAATGCATTTAGCCCTTTAGATTAGACTTACGTTATTTGAAACTCAAAAATACAGCCAGCGTCTCTGCACACACCTTCAGTAACTGTCCTGTAGAAACTGTGAGCAGCAGTGAACTTTGTAAAGGCATCTATGCATAAATACACTTAAAAGTCTTGATAAATAATTTTAAAAAGATGTTTACAACTGACACTATCATGGGCGAGAGACCTACATTCAGTACACTGGCCTTAACAAGTTACAAGCCTGCCTGAAAGGCAAGCAAGATTCCAGCTAAGTTCTGCCATTGAAAGTACATCTTTGGTGTCATCTGGTATAAAATGTAGCTCTTTGGCATGAATTTATATGCTGCTTCTTTCCTGCACAGAAAAAAAGATGTTAACATTTTTACCCTAACCATCTTTAAACATCTATTTTATGCTTCAAAGCTGGAGCAAGAGCAATTCTAGGATATTGCACAGATTCCTTATGAGGTTGGTATTCATGGCATACCATGTGGCTAGAAAATGTATGAGGAAGTATGTACTTCAGTCTTTATTATTTGTATAATTAATTTATTGATACTTTTTTCAAAGATTATCATCACCGTTGAGCACTGTAATAAGTCTTCCTATCACAGAATCGCAGAATGGCTGAGGTTGGAAGGGCCTCTGGAGGTCTAACCCCTCTGCTCAAGTAGGGCCACCCAGAGATAATTGCCCTGGTCTGCTGATGGCTTTTCAATATCTCCAAGCATGGAGACCCCACCACCTCCCTGGGCAACCTGTGCCTGTGCATCATTACCTTCATAGTAAAAAAAACCCTGATGTTTAGGCAGAGCCTCTTGTGTTTCAGTTTGTGCCCACTGCCTCTGGTCCTGTCACTGGGCACCACTGAAAAGAGCCTGGCTCTGTGCTCTTTGTACCTTCCCTTCAGGCTTTTATATACATTAATAAGACCCTCCCAGAGCTTTCTCTCCTGTAGCCTGAACAGTCCCAGCTCTCTCAGCCTCTCCTCACAGGAGAGGTGCTCTTGTCCGTTTATCCCCTTTGTGGACTTTCTCCAGTTTCTCCACAGATGCCTTGTTCTGAGGAGCCCAAACCTAGACACAAGACTCCAGGTGTGACCTCACCAATACTGAGTAGAGGGGAAGGATCACCTCCATTGATCTGCTGGCAATTCTTTGTCTAACACAGGCCAGGATACCATTCACCTTCTTCGCAGTTAGGACACGTTGCTGACTCATGTTCAGCTTGTGTCCACCCCAGTTCCTTTTCTACCAAGCTGCTTTCCAGCTGGGCAGCCCCCAGCAAGTGCTGGTGTGGGGGGTTGGTCCTCCCCAGGTGCAGAACTTTGCATTTATCTTTGCTGAAGCTCACGAGGCTCCTGTCAGCCCATTTCTCCAGGCTGTTGAGGTCCCTCTGGATGACAGCATGACCATGACCCTCTGGTGTACCAGCCACTCCTCCCAGTTTGGTGTTATCAGCAAACATGCTAAGGGTACACTCTGCCCCATCATCCAGCTCATCAATGAAGTTGAACAGGACTGGACCCAGCACTGACCCCTGGGGTATAGTGCCAGTTACTGGCCTCCAACTAGGCTTTGCTGACCATCACTCTCTGGGTCCAGATCACTGCAGACACCCCGCATAATACTTGAATATTCACACTAGGTTCATCGACATGGTATATTGAGTATCTTCCCCAGCTTGAAGATCTTTTACTCCTTGCATTTTTTTTATATCTGCATGTGCAGTTCATTACCAAATGCAAATTCAGTTCTGTCATGGAGTTAGCTACCAGTATTTCATGTTTATCAATCACTTGGAAATAACTTAATTGCTCCTTAGAAAACTGCTGAGCTCAACATACTTAAAATGCTGTGGTGAGACCAAAGTGACTCAGAACACTGGGAAAGGACTTTCTGCTGCCAAGAAGATTAATGATTTATGTTCATTTCCAGATTGCAGTGATTTCATTCACTTGGGCAACACTGAGTGAAACCTTATGTGTATATCTCCACCCTTATGAAGTGATCTTTTGCTCTAACATTAAAAAAAAAGTTTCTAAATTTACTGAGTTCTCTCCTGGCAATGCTGGAAGGAAGAAGATTTCATTGTGCCCAAGATTTCATTGTTCTTTAAAAAGATTTCCCTACTCACTTTTTTAACAGCAAAAAGCACCAAAGGTACATTTCAGAATGCAAAATAATTGAAAAGTGAGCAACTTCCAAATATGTTGGAAGTTTGGAATGCCGTATTTACATGCATACTGGAAAAGCTTGTATGTTTTAAGCATCTTTTTGGTTAGATTTTAAAGAAAATTTGTAACTGAAGGGGGAGACAGTGTATAAAGGGAGCGTAGACCAAATATGGCTATTTTGCACTGTACAGACGGTATCCGTCGCCATCTAGTGACACCACGTTGTGCCTGAGTCGGAATTGGCAGTCGAGCATCTCCAGTGAGAAACTTGTGCACAAGGGCTCTTGCCAGTCTTTTCCAGAGGACTTGTGGTAAATAAACCTCGGTCACGGCTCTGATGACTCAGGGCTCACTCCTGAGGAGGTGTCCCAGACGTGGTACAAAGGTGTGTGGAGAGTCTGTGGTGGCACAGCTCTTGCCATACCTGTGCTGTAGGGAGGTAGCATGGGTATGTGCATGCTCTGGCCTCTGTGCTAGCAATTCCCTGCCCAGATTTCGAGAGCACTTGGAGAGGAACCCCTGCTTATTCCACGGTGGAAGAAATTCCTTGTATTTGGAGGGTGCCATGCAGTAAATCTTACGGTATAACTGGTCCAAGCACTTACAGATCTTCTCTTCAACATCAGTATTGCTATTTATCACAGTGTCATGGGTTTTTTTCTTTCTGATTTTTTGTATGGTAGTTTAAAAAAAAACATCTCAAATGAGGCCTGATTTTACCCAACAGTGGTAAAACAACAAATAATGCATAGGATCAACAAAGACATTCCTG
>NW_009918856.1:6341-8539 GCF_000696875.1 Nestor notabilis
CTGCCTTTTCTAGTGCCATTCACTCTGTGGTCTCCTGCTGCTCAGCTAAACTAGGTAACTCCAGGGAGGAGCTGAGTTAGCCACTGCAGCCTGTCAGCCAGGATGAGCAAAAGGAAAGGCCCTGTGGGGAAACAGAAGAAAATTCAAATTCATTTGTTTCCCAGAGCATGTTTCTCAGTGCCTAATTAAGTTCAAACCTTCTTGCTGAAGTCCACGAGAAGAACCATCATTAGATTTCCCACTGCGAGAATATTACAGGGTTTGTGAATGAGAGGCAAATTGGGAAAATAGTGGTTAGAAACCACAAGAGCAGGCTGTGCAGGGAGGGTGGGCAAGAGGTCCCCTGGAAGGGGTTGCAGGCAAATGGCCCTCTCCTGGTGGCTCTCAGCTAAGTCAGAGGAAAATACTGTGTCGTTGGAATGGCAGGTCACTCACTGTCAGTCTGTGATTTATAGTCAGTGTGAGCACATAATTGAGCCAGAATAGTTCAGTTAGATAACTGTGGAAGGCAGATAGAGTTCCCTTAAGCCAGTGCTCCAGAACTTATCTTAATTATGTATCCTAAAGGGAAAAAATTACAGGAAATAACTCCAGAATTAACTGAGAAACTCTTAATATTATGTGTAAAGAGAAAGCCTACATGGAACAGATAGAATTCTATATACATATATTTCTATATGCTAGAAGGCATATAGAAAGGTGAAAATGTCCGAAGTCAAGCTTTGGTAGAGGCTGCAAAAGAAATCCAAGCAAATAAAAAAAGCTACCTTGGCCGTATAAGCAAAAGAGAAGAAGTGGATACCTTATAGAACATAGATGTGGTTGCACTTAAAGATCATGTAGGTCCCACCCCAAACTACCCGGGTGTTTGGCTCAGCATCAGTAATGGTAATTCTACAGTACACAGAAGTAAACCCAAGGATGTTCATGAGAATGGGTGTGGAAAGAGAAATTGTCATGTGCAAGGTGAAACCAAAGGGCAAAGAGCTCAACTCTCAAGGAGGCCCAGTAACTGAGATAATAAAGCCAGTGGTAAAGGTTTTAAGGCATTTACTGAAACAAATGGCAATACCATATAATTTAAAAAATTAAAAATGAAGTAGTGACCTTAAATGAGAAAATTGATCCACTTCTGAGGATCCATTTTTACTGTGATTCTAAGTGTATTAGAATGATCTCAATTGCCTGCAAGGACTCAACAGCTTGTAAAAGAAAAACATGAAAATGGGGGAAATAGTTACTAAAGACAGATTGTGCCAAATTAACTTGGTATTTTTCTTTGTTGAGATACGCAATGATTTTAGAGAATGGAATTGCAATAAAGGAAATCCTTATAGATTTCAGTAAAGTCACTGACATGGTGTTATGTGCAAGTCAGTGTGATGATGCAGGAAAACCAGAGGGAAGAAAGCTGCTGAAGAGCAACAGCAGTGGCTGTACTTACAGGAGACTGCTCAGGCTATAGGGAGATGAGTTGTGTAACTGTGGATTAGGGATTGACTGCATTTATCGTTTTTGTTAATGATTATGTCCAAAGAATAGAAACAATTAATGAAATACACCGGTGACAGAAAGAAGATATATGTCGTGCAGAGTAGGACTGAACTGTCATAAAGCAAGGGCTCAATTAACAGAAGTCTAATGCAGCAAAGGTAAGGGACTTAGAGACTAGGAAGAATTTCTTCAGTACATGTCCATCAGTTGCTGACAAAAGATGAAGAGAAAGGCCTGTCTGGTTTAGTTAATTGTCTATCACAGGATGTCTAAAGACCACTACTGTGACACCATCATGAAAACTGAACACACATCTAAAGATCTATCTAAATGCTGCATTTCAAGTAGGTTAAAGGGAAATATGTACACAACTATAGAAGCTGATACCTTATGCAGAGTACTTAAAACAACTCTGTCATAGCGAAGCAAGATTAATACATACTGGGTGAAGTTCAGGAAAGAGGACCTTAAAATGGCCAAGGAAATACCAATACTTTCAGTATAGGCCAGAAAGTGTTTTGTTTAGCTCAACCAGATGTGGTTTCAGAGGGCAACTAGGGGAGGGAGTAACTGGGGAGGGAGATCTATGCAAGTCAAAGCATACTACCTTGAGAAAAAATGAATATAAACTAGGTACCACTGAATCTAAAATGGTAATAGACTCATCACCACAAGTTCATTAGTAATAATTATTATATAATAAA
>NW_009918857.1:0-6372 GCF_000696875.1 Nestor notabilis
AACAATGGACACTATTGCCCAGGTTATTCAAAAGTATTGAATGTTGATACTCTTAGCATCTGGTTTGCTTCAAGATTTGTGTCAAGTTGTTTTCATTCACCTCTATCAGTGAACGGAGCTGAATGAAAAGTGACTTTACTAAGGCATTGTCCCTATAATCAATATGAGACATTATCCATTCCACTCACACAATGGAATTTAAGGTTTTTTTTCCACTTACTTGTACTCTATCTATGAAAGTCAGCCTTCAGATAGATGTCATCATTGAAATACTTTTTCACCATGACCCAGTTTCTACGGGGTGTTCTGGAAGTCTGAAGAAACAAAAGCATTCTCTTTATTGGCCCACATTTTAAAGAAAATCCACACTAAAGCCCAAGCCCCAGTAGTGGGAAAATCTTTGACAAATATATCTCTGTTTAAAAATTGAAATAATAATCTTCTATACATGATTTTAAAATAAACAAAAGTCAATGTAATATATACTAGTTTTAATCACTGATAACCATCAAAAGATGTACTATTCCAAACATTTAGGGTCAGATTGTTTGTCTTTGTCAGGGTGAGTGTTTCTGTTAAAAACAAACAACTCCACCAGATACATACTACAAAGCAGGTTTTGGAAATCAAGATTTAAAAATAGATCAAGAGAGCTATTGAAAAGCAACTTTATGAGTCAGCTTTTAAATTCCTGTAAATCAGCTTATTCTCATTCAGTTAATTCAAGATTTGATTTTAAAAATACAACATGGAAATACTGCTCATCCTAGACATGATCAAAATGCTTGAATACTTTTTCAGAAAACTTTATACTCTTTTTGCTTTGTCAAATGGCTGAAGGGAAATGGTATAAGGCATAGTGACATCTGCGAAATTCTAAGTAGCCAGGGATTTACTAATCCTCTTTTAAGAGCACTGAACAATGTGGAAAAGGGGAAAGAAAATTAAGAATAGGGTATTTATGCACATCTGGCTCTGCCTTTCTAGATAGAAGTATGAAGTGAGGATTGCTTAAATGGGATGGGAGAAGGTGACGAAAAGCAGCATAAAATCTGTCCAACACATGACCATAAAACATATTATATAGCTAAAATAGAAAGGCTTAAACACTAAATATTTCCCAAAACCTAGAAACCTTTGTAGCTGGAAGAAGAGCCACTGAGGGATATTAAAATTAACTTTACTTTCTTTGATACATCATCTGTATTATCTACCTCTAAACACTCAATGTTTTGAATAAGAACTCCTCTCTAACCTCTCAGATTTCTTTCTGTTTCTCCTCATCAACCTGCTAATGGGTTTATTTTTCTTTCCCCTGGAATTTCCCACTTTAGTTTGACATTTTACACACTTCCTGATGAGCAAATCTTAGGGGGGAAAAAAAAAAAAGGAGGCTAATTTCTCTTATCCTATTTGAAAAAGCAGAGCTAAGTTTAGCTTAGAGCTAAATTTAGCTAGATCTATGAGCTGTTATTCTCAAGAATGATTCATGTACATGAGACCATTTTCCTGACCCACGAGCACTTCTTATCTTCTTACCTAATTCAATGCAGCAAGAGCTGGCAGCTCCCTGGGGGCATGAGGGCTCTCCCAGGGTGGGCAGGGCAGGGCCTTGCAGCCAGGGTTGGTCCCATTGCTCCAGCCAGTAGCGGGCAGGTTTGGGAGGCAGCCCCAGCCCTGAGCACTGGGAAGCTCCATGGGTATGGGGACAGACCAAGGTCAGGGTGGGATGTCAGCCCACAGGTGGGTATCAAGATAAGGCCTGGTGAGGGGAACCAGAGTCAGACACAGCACTGAGATGGTCCAGCAGGACCATGGGGATGCGGGTGAGATGAGACCAGGCCCAGGGGTCAGGGTGAGGGCCAGGGTCCTGAGCAAAAGAGTGGTGAGCACCCACTGAGCTGTCTTGGTGCACTTCATCTAGGTCAGCCACTGCCTCATGTCCAAGCTGGCCCCAAGTCCCAGCAGCCAAATCCCCACGAGCCAAGGTGTTCCCAGGTTTCTGAGAGCATCACCACAGATATTTTCATGTTCTGTACTGCAGGAAAGAGCTGCAGCTAGCCCTTACAAATTGCTTCAAATCTGTGACAGCTTCCAGAACACTTCAAAGGAGAAGTTATGTTATTATGTTATTCCAACCATGTGCCACTTACATGGAGGCAATACGTGTACCTAAATACATATTTTCAAGTTTCAACCATGTTTGAGAAAGAAAACATGAATATTAATTTTCCCCTCTCTTTCAACTCTTAATAGAGGTCAAAACTCAGAACATTCAAACTACCTATATAAACTAAGATATTGTCATGTTTAGTGCAAATATTCCATAAGCTTTGTTTTTCAGGGAGCTAATATACCTTTGTCTTGGTAGATGAATGTATAGAAACCACTAAACAATGTCCATTGGATTTCTGGATTTGTGCTATTAGTACAAGTGCTAGTAATAGACTTCTACTAATTTAAGGGAAAATAGTAGACAATTCTGGTTGAGTAGCATAACTGGATGAAGGGTTTTTTAACAATCAGTTGTTCCTCTGTCTTTAATTCTATGCTCTTTGATTTTAGGACACTGAGATACTGTACTTACAGCTTTCCCTAGGCACTGTCATTAGTTCCCACTTGACTTCAATTTTTCCCTCTGGGCGAAAGAAAAAAGAAAATTTAAAAATCATGTTTTCTGGGAATTCTAGTCATGGACATGCAAACACTTTCAATAAATGGCTATTGCACAGACTAATGGCTGGTTCAGTACAGTTCTTTGGAATGTATATGATGCTTCTGACATAAGAAAACACGCTGCTGATAATCATATTTTCTTAAATAACTCAGACTTAAACAGCTGAAAAAGTTCAATTTATTTTGAGTTTCTTTAGTGCAAAACACACAGTCCATTTGTTTTACTTGTTTCATTTTAAAAACATAATTGAAGGAAATTCATTTCTTCTCCAAACTTCAAGGAAAAATAAATTAAACATTGTTTTCTGTCTTTAATATTTACTTTTAATTACAAACTTAAGCCAAACCCAAAACTCTAATAATTTTAAATCAGATTTTATATGTGAAAAGTTAACTCAGGTTCTGAACATAATGTAATCTTTATTGAAGTTCTTGACATTGTGTTGAACACCTGAATCTGGAGAAGCCAGTTACTTTTATATAAAGCTGCTGGTGACAAAGTGGTGTCTGAAATAGATGCCATAGTAGAAGTCAGTGGGACAAAATAGAATACGGTGCTTCATATGACGTTTCTTAAACCCACCATGATGCAAAGTGCTTTTGCGTACTGTATCAATCAATAGGAGTATGCTTATGTTAGCATTTTGTGCATCTAACAAATCTTCCTGCATTCTACTGTAGAGGTGAGACATCTAAACTTACGCATTTCAATGTTTGATTTACATATACCAAAGTCTTTTGAGTTAAGCTTTAACTTTCTTGTGAAGGACACAGACCTACAGCTAAGAACTAGACAAAAACTGTGTAGAAAAATTGTGATATGTCATTATTAATTTACGTGTTTGTGCTTCAAATGTTCTAAATATGTGTACTTAGGTCCACATACACCAGACGGCAAATGTTCAACAAGTGTAAAATAAACATGTATGGTTTCAAACCACACACATTTAACAACTGACATGCAGAAAGGTAAACAATAACTGCATATCCTATATATGATACATATAGACAGATCTTGTAATGATCAGTTTTCTAGTATTTTAGTATGTGTGTAGTGAAAGATTATGTTAAGAGTTCTATGATAAACTTTTCTTATGGTATTTTTTGGGTAGGCCAGGGCAGGGGGAAACAGGAGAGGAGAATAAAAAATCTTGAAAAGATGGTAAAACAAATATGTAGAGTTAAAATAAAGGACGAAATTTTACCACCTGTACCTACATAAGAATTTTTTTAAAGTGTTGCGGTTTTTACAGTATGAGTTTTAAATGAGGGATGCTCTTTCAGACAACAACTTAGTAATAGTAACTAGTAGGAATAATAATTTTTTTACTTGCATGTACATTTGTGAGTGTGTGTGTGTTTGCATATTACAAAATTATATTTTGTTCATCCTTTTAGGCTTCATTGATTTATACTCAGATTTTGAGTACCAGCAAGCACATTTACTAGATGCTTGTATGATCAGTGTTTTTTATTATTATTTTGTGAGGTTTATTATTATTTTATTCTGATTTCCAGAAATACTTAAACCAAAAATGCCTAAAATACTTAATTCCCTCCTTGTGCTGTAGTTCACCTCTTCTCAAGTTTCTTTCTACTCCCTTGCATTGAAAAATTCTTACACATGCTGGACTGATAGTCTTACAAACTGCAAATCCATCCAGTCATCTGTGTGTCTCCATTGAGCAGTGATGATCTGGAGGTAATCACAAATGTCGGTAAAGTCCGCAAATCCTTGATAGCATTGCCAAGATTGCAAACAAGGAAGCTAGTTACTGCCACTAAAAGAAATGGTGAAACAGATAAAGTTGTCCTGTGATTTAGAATGCAACAACTAGTTCATATCAGCCAAAAAAAGATGAATATTCTTTGGTCAGTATCTATGAGCATCAAACAGTAAGACAAAAGGAATGAGCTATCTTGCCTATTTCCATTTTCTCAGATTTTAATGTGTTGGGTTTGTTGGTTTTTTTCTTTTTCAGCTTTACATTTCAAAGATAATAAATTGTTTTAGTTTCTTATCTTTAGCAAGCGATTATCTTGGAAGTTCTCTGTGTAATTTGTCACATAGGTGCTTATTATTATACACACACATACCTGTCATGCCAGGTTCAGCTCTACACTGAAGATTTACTGTCACTCTAAGCATTTTTTTTACATGAATCTGAGCTCTTAACCACTTTGAGACCAAAGAAATACATATAGACAAAATTAAACACGTTAAGCTGTGTTTAATACTTTACTACAATTTTTATAGCATCTATGTCTGACGTACGCCTGGTTTCTTACACTTTAATGAAGAGCTGTCCATTGAACAACAAACTGAAGGAAGATATAACAATCTCAGCTATCCAGGAGACAACAGGCAGTCAGAAGCAGATTACTGGGCAAACATGCATGGGTTTTGTGACTGGTAGTGCTGCTGACTTGCATGATCTTTATCAAGTCGCCTTCCTCCTTTCTTATCTCTCTTCCTCCTCTATCTTTATTCTATACTGGCTGTAAAAAGTTCAGGCTCATATATAATGTAAGCTGGTAGTAGTTAGGTTGTTTCAGGAATTTGGTTGTGGGGTTTTTTTCATATGTGTTTCCTTGTCATAGTTTAAAGCTAATTAGCCATGCCAGTTCTGAAGAAAAGGAGTTTGGGTTCCACAGGGATGTAATTTTTGTTAAAGATCATAATCCAGGAGTTTACAGACCTGTGGCTAAGTTATATGTGCAGGATACAGATCATTGAAATAACAACAGCAGTGTAAATAAGACAGAGCATTAAGCTGAAACTGGATTTATGATATCTTAAATAAACTCCTTATTTATTTGATTATTCTTGTGTCTCTGATTCCATTAAAAAGACTGTATCTTTCAAATGTCTTGGCTTGATTTAGATGTGAAGTAAGGATTTTTCTACTTTTAGTTACAGATATTTGTCAAACAAGAAAATTGATCTTTTGCGGGTTTAGTGCTACATTCTGCGAAAATAATGGCATGGAATCTCCAAATGCTACTGTGGGACAAATAAAGTAATGATGATAACAGCAATAATAGCAACAATGAATTGTATAACTTTTATGCACAGAAACAGGGTAATTCTTCTTTGCCTTTAGCACATGTTTCCAAACTAAATGATCATTGTAAATGTTAAATCTTCTTACATATGCTGCTATGATCAAAATGCATTCAGAAATAATCAAAAGGTCAAATAAAGGCTTATGTCAGTTAGGTACAAGAGAATAATTTTTGGGTTTTTTTAGCTCAAATTCATCCTGATTTCAATCTTTGCTATGGTAATTGAAAAGGAAATTTTGGTTTGCTTTCAGAGTAATTCTTTCTGATAAGAGACAGGCTGGATACTGAATAAGAACAGTCAATGTATGAGTAAATTAAGCATAAAAATTTCTGCCAAGTTTCCAATTTCAATGGAAAAAAAAGTATACTGGAATTTACTTTATTTGATCTTACTTTTTATTTCTTCCTTCACTCTTCATCTACTCTGAGAATATACAGATGGTGCAGGAACTTTCTTTCTCCTTTTTCTGCCTTACCAATCAGTTACTGGGGTGGATAAAAATTCTGTTCTCTGAAATTGATGAGGACAGGAGCAATGTTGTCACTGAAATTCCTTTTTATTCATGCTTTTTCTCTCTCCTTATCTTACTTATTAAGAATGATTTTGACACCAGACATAATGAATACATT
>NW_009918857.1:6386-13382 GCF_000696875.1 Nestor notabilis
ATTAGATATTAAACAACAGTTCCTCTGAAGGAAGAAGAGCATATAATTTATACTAGTGGATTGCATTAATTCTGATTATGTATATATTTAAACATAGATGGCCTTTATCAGCTCCTGTATTGATATGGTGTACTTGCTCACATGTGCTCATATGTAAATATGGCTCCAGCTGATGGAGAAAACTTTAGGTAATAATACTGGTCTAGCAATTCCCATCAGCTTTTTAGCCTGCTAGCTGTGGATTTCACTAGCTTAGCAATTCCATATAATGATCTTTTATTACCAGCTTTTGGTACCATAAACATTCAAAATAAATTAAAGTAAATCTAGTAAAAAGCAATCACTGAAGCTGGGGGAAAAATACACAGCTTAAAATATATCCTCTCCTCTCATTCCTGTTTTTGTTTATTGTAAGCCCTTTTCACTTAGTGTCCAGTTCTTATGCCAACTTTTCTAAGCCTTTGACTTTTTAAAGTGTTCATTAATTTATGTAACAAAAAAATTGTAAGTGACTGTAATCTGCATAGTCCACCTTAAAGCAAATTACTGGAATTTTTATTAGATATATTTATGACTTTCATGCATGTATGACTCATAAATGGATCGTCTCTTCAAAAAGAAATAACTTCAAAAGCTGAAAAGAATAGCAGATGAAAAGAAGGTCATTTCATTTGACTTCTCTCAGCAGAAAAACAACCCGTAATGTTTGCTACAAGCAGTTCATTACAACTACCTCTAAAACCCAGAACGAGTATAAATGTACAGATTACCATGGTTTCTACTCCTCCTACCCCAATTAAAATTATTTTGAAAGTTTAAAATTAGATTAAAATGTGCAAGAAGAAAATTTTGCATTGGGATAAGCTGGCAATATTCTCCTTGACTTCAAAGAATGATCTCCTGAGAGTACGGTTTTCCCCTTAGTAATGTGTGGTGATGGAGATGTACACTAGCAATTGTTTGTGTGGATTGTATTGACTTTACCCTTAGGATAGTACAGAGTAGCTGTCTGTGACAAGTACTGACATGTGATACTCAGATGTGCAGAGAATTCTGACCCCCTTCTGTATGTGCTGTATCATTTTCATACCTGTTCCCAATACCTCCAACCTTTTCCTCATATATCTCCCATTCAGTTACAAGTTGCCTTCCCCAGTGTATTTCTTTTGCATCTCTTCAAAGTAGAGACAGTTTTGTCACAAACAAGTTGTGCCATCTGCTCCTTGGAAAGACTCTCAACTATTTCCCTATGATTTAATGCCATTGACAGCAATATACAATTTCCAAGTCAGTATTTTAATGTCATTACAGTTAATGCGGTTTCATACTTTTTTTAGTTTACTAGGTTGCAGCCTAAAAAACTGCATTTCACTGTTGTGCTGGGTTTGGTTTGGTTTGGTTTAGTTTGGTTTGGATTGATTTGGTTTGGGTTTGGGTTTTTTTTTGGCAGTGGGAGAGCTGTGGTATTTTGTTTTGTTTTGATTTTTTTCTGGTTTGTTTTGTGGCGGGTTTGTTTGTGGGTTGTTGGGGATTTGGGGTTTTTTGGTTTTTTTTTTTTTTTTTTCAAAAATGGCAAATCATTGCTTCTAAATGATTTTGACAAGATAGGACTTCTACAGGGCTAGACTCATGGAGCTGATCATGGAGACGATTTCAGTACTATGAAAACAAACTGATTAAGCCCACCATCCTTAGTAGAAGCTACCTGTAAACCCTAGCTGACTTCTTGCCTCCATACCGAAAAGGGCATCTTTAGAATTCACAGTCAGCTGTTAGTGATTTCCCTCTATTTAATTCTTCTGACTGAGTGCCAGAAACATTATTGACTGAAGTAGTATGTTCTTAATTACTAATTCCTCATGGAGATAGAAGCAGATTCTTTCCCTTCCTCTGGTGTAACCTTCTGCTGACATTTCAGATCGCAAAAATCTCTTTAGGAGTATGAAGGGATACTATGAACCATTAAGCTGATTTAACACATCCTAGGTTTAACTGTATGAAAATAGTGAAAGACAGAAAGAAACATTTGTTTATGTGTGCTCCTAGAATGTGTTTAGCCAAAGAAAATGGAAAAATTTGAAATGTATATCAAAATAAATTCATTTCCCCATGTAATTCTGTAGCTAATGCATGTTATGGGCCGGTTTGTTTTTCCTTCTCAGAAAACAGAGTGGAGAGAGAAAAAAATGTTGGCTAGAAGATTTAGGACTTTGAGTTTACAAACTTCTATTTGTATTTTATACAAACAGAAATTATATTACCGACTCTGAATTTCTATTTCTATTTTTTAAGTAAGACCAAGATATACAGGTATATAGGTATATACACTCTCATAAATCATCTCTCATTTAAATGAACAACTATATTTTTTTCCTCTATATACTTAACATTTTATAATCAAATAATTTTTTGCAGTTGGTGGGCTAAAAATAATTAAGAGATTTACATTTATGGTGCGCTATTTTCAATACACAGAAACACAACAAAATAATAATTCAAGATTGACTGACAGCAATTATTCCATTACTCACTTTAAAAAGACGTAGCTTTTTAACAAATTGTACGCTGCATAAAAAGAGGTATTATTTTTTAAAATGGCCGTTCTAAAAAGATGATAAATCAGGTTTAATTAATGTTATTCATATTCAAACAATTCTGTAAAAACCATAAGCTAATACATATATTCTGCAATCCATCAAGAGCCAGATACATATTGCATAACATAAATGTACTCATTCTAGAAATTCTGTGTAAACAATTATGCAATACAGCCACTGCTATAGTAACTTTGACAGTTAAAGAAATGCTATGTAATAAATTAGCCAAGTGTTGGAAGGATATCAAAATATCCTCTGGTACACTTCCGTTTCTCTTGTTACATGCCAGAAATTCATCCTGGTCACTTCTGATTACCATAACAGAGTTCATAATTTCCTGACTTCTGTGACAATAGCTCTCCACTTGGTCCAGATAGTTCCTCTCTGGGAAACACTTTATTCCTTTTTTTGACAGATGACAGTGGCTGAGGTACCCAGTCTCTACCTGTGTGCATTTGTTAGACTCTTCAGTTACAAAAATCTTGTTGGCATTTACAAAGTCATCCTAAGCTCAAGACAGTTTACAGTCTAGTAAAAACAAAAGCGTTCATTGACAGCATCCAAACCAAACAGCTATGTTCTTTGTTTCATTGTTTTGATAAAAGATGAAGTTGAAGGAATAAAATTAAAGTAGCATTAAGACAGCATTGTCAAAAGCCCTTCACTTCCTCTGTTCATCAGAACATCCTTGTGTATATACGACACTATCACGAAAGGGTTTCTGCCTTTCTGCATTCCTTGTTTCTGAGGTTACATTTTAAGTGATAACTCTTGTATCTTAACATCTAAGTTTTATAACCGCTATGATTTTAAAGACATTCACATGCCTTAATATCTGTGGAAATGAAAATGTCTCTTTTAATACTAGATAGTAATTCTTGGTCTTGACTGGTCAATTTATAATTATTTGACTGCAGAGGATTAAAAACAAAGACTGTCTTTACTGGCTTAGGCACAATTACACATGAACTGCAGTGAGTCTAGCCTGGATATGCAGCAATCCTACCTACCTCAGCAGCATAGTTCAGCTATTAGTGCTAGCTGTGACACTCATATAAACATTTGGTGAGATGTTTTGTTTAGGTATTCTGGCTGAAAAACTAACCAATTTGTTTTATAGGACCATTTTCAGGCAACTCAGCTATCTCTGATCTCACCTGTAACACATATACACAAGTGCTGGCAAAAGTGAGGGACAGAGTTATTCCTTGTGAATGGAACAAATAAAAGTTGACACAGGACAAAGGGAACTCCAATTAGGTATAGCTGGAGTTGCTATAAAAGCACATCCTCATCATGCATCTGTCACTGTGAAGCACACCCTCTACTGAATCTTGTTTTCTGTTTTAGTTTGTACATTTGCTAACATATTTAATAAAATACCTGAGTAAAATACATTTTGATCACTAATACGCCTCAGTTGATTGGGCTTTACACAACTTAAAGTTGACAATGTGCTTGCTGTGACTGATCGTTTACTACCTTTCTGTAAGGGTACTGCAAACAGTACAAAGCAGTTTATTTATAGACAGGAATCAAAACAAAGGACTTACTTTACAGTTTTCAATAATTAGATTATGATCTTTCTATAATGCAGAATGAATAGACAAAAATATAATCTAGAATTCCCATCCAAGGATCTAACCTAACATTTACTCATGGTTTTACCCTCTATCAGTTGTGACTAGATTTAGATGAGAGAGAAATTTAGTCATCAGTCTTCTTGACTGGGTCATCCTAACATGATATACTCATCTCCCAGGTGGGAGGTCTGAACTGTTAGGAGTGTTGGCACTTTTTCTAAGGCTTTCATCTTGCTTTTTTTAACACATAGGTAGATCTAGCCATAACAGGTCTAATAATTTTTGAGATAATGTGAAGAATTAAAAAAAACCTGAAGAACCTAAAAACTTTAAAATGCACAGAAATGAACAGTTAAAATGTCTGCATGATTGGAAATGACTGATTGTCTCTTCCAAATTTTGCCAGGATGAAGATGTGTTCTCACGTGGTTTCAAATTCTATTTGCAAATAAGAACAGAATATAAAAAATTTAAACTAAATTTGATCTTGGGATTTTTGTAAAGAAAAACTACGTAAGGAAAAGATGGATCATAAAGAGACTGAACAAGGCAGCAAATACAGCAGGACTGATACTAGAGATACCATTAAATTAGCTGAAAAGAGAGACAGCAGAGGTCAGAGACCCATGAGACAATTCAGGTTTCTCAGCCACCTTTCTCTCCCACCAACCTTTTATTCCATGTCTGCCTCTTAGAAATAAAATTTATAATATGGATGTATAATTTGTAAATTCCTGTCATTACTGCTAGTTTCCTTTGGGATTCTGAGTAATCCAGTCCTTTACAGGACTCAGCTCACATTCTGTAATAGTCAACTCTGTAACATAGAACTTTCCAACAGCAATATCACAGATTATTCTGAGAAGCATAGTAAGAAGCATTCTAGAAACTGTAACTAAATTAAGAAATAACAGCAAAGACATCTGACAGCATTCAAGATTTTATCAGATAACAAATTTGCATAGTTATTTAACCAGCATATCATAGTGTCTGCCCCATACATGAACTGGGACTGTTTTCTTTTGCGTAGCTTTACACTGAATGATACTATATATTTCTATGTAAGGGGAAATTTCTTCTTTTATCAAGTCAGGACAAAGCTTGAGTGTCTATGTTGATCTACACTGAGACAGCATGTTATTGAGATATGGTGTAGTTTTTCAACTAAAAGTTCCCTGACCATTACAGCAAAAGTAGTTCAAAACAAGTTCTAAAATTCTACTCACTACATAAAAGATAGCCTGTCCGCATCTGCAGATTTTGTCTGATTCCTTACTTATCCGTTTACAGTATTTCTAATAAAACTTTATTTCTCTTAAATTCAATTTTTTTTGTTTGTTTGTTTTTTTCCCCCCCATAATGGCACCCTACAGTCAGCATTGTATGAGAGGTATGGCAACCACTTACTGTTGAATAGGATCAATGTATGAATGCAGTAATCAGCTATGCATGAGAAATCCATGTAAAAGACAAAGTGACAAAGACAAAGACAAATTGAATGACTGAAAAAAGGAAAATACTATAAATAGACATAAGAACCAGCCAGCAAAAGAAGCAAGGATTATCCAGGAAAAAATTCACACAGATTGGGGAATTGGAGTAAATGAAGAATATGCCTAGTGAGTACAAGCAGAGGTTAAACACTCGTAACGAAAGGGGTTTTGTGTGTACAGACCAAATGTAGTCCCATGTAATCTATTTGGTCCCAGACAGCAACCCAATGTAATCTGGCAATAATGCTGTGTCCATCATTCTGACATCTGAGCAGCTGAAGAGAAAAATCAAGTTCAAACCTTCCAGAACTCAACAGAAAATGTGACATTCTATAAGGGGATATCTAATACAGCTGTGTCATGGTTTAAGCCCAGCCGGTACCTCAGAACCACGCAGCCACTCCCTCTCCCCCTTCTTCCTCACTGCTCCCAGAAGAATGGGGAGAAGAATCAGAGGAATGTAACTCCCACGGGTTGAGATAACAGCAGTTCAATAACTAAGGTATAATACAAACCACTACTGCTACCAATAATAATGATAATGATAAGCGAAATAACAAAGGGAGAGGATACAATTGGTCACCACCCTCCAACCAATATCCAGCCCAACCTGAGCAGCGATCTGGGTCTTCCAGGTAACTCTCCTCAGTTTCTCTACTGGGCATGACGTGCTGTGCTATGGAATACCCCTTTGGCTAGTCTGGGTCAAGTGTCCTGTCTCTGCTTCCTCCCAGCTCCCCCTCCTCCCTGGCAGAGCATGAGACTGAGAAAGTCAGAAAACATTACTTAGGAACAAGTTGCACTTCAGCCATCGTCCTCCATACCAGAGAGGCTTTAACCGCTTGGCTTGTTTAATTGCAGCACGTATTTCACATTCATGAATAATCTGAGCAACAGTGTCCATTGTTAAGTCGACCCCTTAATCACGAGTCCATCTATATGCTGCATCTCTGCCTTGATGGCCTGAGGTGTCATGGGCCCACCGAGCTAAAAATAATTCACCTTTATGTTGCCAATCTAAGTCCATCTGAGCCACCTCAATCTTAGCACCTCTATCCACTTGTTGGTTGTTCTGGTGTTCCTCAGTGGCCCGACTCTTGGGAACATGAGCATTTATATGGCGTACCTTCACCACCAGGTTCTGCACCCGGGCAGCGATATCTTGCCACAGAGCAACAGCCCAGATAGGTTTACCTCTGCGTTGCCAGTTGCTCTGCTTCCATTGCTCTAACCACCCCCACAGGGCATTTGCCACCATCCATGAGTCAGTATACAGGTAAAGTGCTGGCCAATTTTCTTGTTCAGCAATGTCCAAGGCCAGCT
>NW_009918858.1:0-10176 GCF_000696875.1 Nestor notabilis
ATTATTATTATTATTTTAATAGTGCTAATTGTAAAAGCTGCATGGAGGGAAGGTGGAGAAAGGCTTCCAGAGTTCACTGACTTCCCAACCCTGGCAGTGATTCTCCTGATAATGGCACAGCAGGTCCACAGTGGCAAAGCCTAATTGACAAAGATCAAAATCTAATTTGGATAACACCAGGAGCCGAGGGGGTCATGCTCCAAATAGTGCTTGAGCCACAACCAGCCGTGTTTGTCATTGCACGGGGAACATGCAAAAAAGATCATTTCAGGTCCCCAAATGAGGAGGATGCCAATAATATTGAAAAGCATACGCAGGAAGAAGGTTTGCTCCTGAGGGTGCAATTACCAGGGCTGTGATGTGAAATGATAAAAAATATTAAGTAGATTTTAATGCGGTAACAAAGGGTGGCCCTGCACTGGGCAGGAATAGGAAAGGAAGATCCTCTAGGCACCTAGATGGAAAATAATACAACCGTAGCTATTAGCACAGCCTTTCATGCCAGTATCTATCCCATGCATCACTGAGATGAATATTTCCTTACCTGGAATATAGGTCACTTTGCCTTGTAAGAAGCAAGCACTTCATTGTTATTCTTATCTATTAATACCTTGAAAGGAATTAACCTCACCTGGCCTGTGGCTTGAAACTGAAAAAACATATGTTTGTAGCATCATTTTACCCTGTTTTCTGGGTTATCAAGCCATGTGCAGTGTGCTTCACTAGTGGTACCATGTGCCCTGAATCTGGGCTTTCCCCACCAAGCCAAGTTAGGGTGACTGAGGAAACAAAAGGTTGATATTCACAGAGAATTCATGAAGTCTTCTTAGGTGTATTTCAAGGGCTTTCCCAAACAACAATAACAACAGAAGGTCCAAATAACATAACAGGAAATCCTGTAGGATTCCTTTTTATACTCATTATCATTTGTGGGCAATAGAAAGGAATTGTAAGCAAATCTTGCAGCTCTCTTTACACTTTGTACATGGGGAACGCCGTATTTGACTTGTCCATCCACAAAATCCTGTAGGATTCCTTTTTATGCTCATTATCATTTGTGGGCAATAGAAAGAAATTGTAAGCAAATCTTGCAGCCCTCTTTACACTTTGTACGTGGGGAACGCCGTATTTGACTTGTCCATCCACTCCCCTCTGTGGGATTTTGCTTGCTCCTCGCCTCTGTCTGTGAGCTGGATTTCACTTTCCCAGTTATAATTTGCAAATCACAATAGAAGATAAATAATTTCAAGACCCTCCTCTGTGTTGGGACTGAATTCACATGTGTGGTGCAACTCAGCCAAGGCCTCTGGGGCTGTGTTCTGCGCACGAGTTGTAAAATATACGATTAGAAGCTTTTAGAGAAGAGATTTTCATGGGAAAAGGGAAATTATTTCATAATGGACAGCGGGAAGGACGGCACTCAGGGGGAAACTGGGACTGAGCTGTGAGGTAACCTGGGCTCGGGGGTGATGATCCATTTGTTTTCCATTTTCAGCTTCTGAAAGGATTTAGTGAGATTTCCAAAGCTGTTAAGTGACTTAGGAGCACGATGTCCATTGACTCAGCTTTTCAAACAGAGAAATGAGTTTAAAAACACAAACCTTGGTGCTTTTGTGCTCCTGGGGAACTCAGGTGCTTTAGAAAACACAACCCCATTCGAAAGCTTGATAGAAAAGATAAATACTAATAACATAAATTAAAGCCAAGAGGTTCATGCACCTACTTTGGCAAGTGTGGAACTGTTTAGAGGATGAATAAAAGGGCAGTAATGAAACGATTCCTGCCACTGGCTGGCATTCTCAGTTTTGGTAATACTTCAGTTTTGCAGCGATTTGGCAAACCTCTTGTAAAGGGTCCAACAACGCTTCAGCAAGGCCTTTAGAGAACAGCAATCTGTACAGCACATTAATTTGGCACGTTTAACAGCCCAGGTCTAGCTCAACACAGAGGTAGCATAAAGACTTTTTATACTCGCTGTTCCCTGTCAGAGGTTAAAGTTATTGACAGGCAGTGTTGAAAAAAGCCGGCAGTAGAGCTGCCTGCACACTCATCTGATCCAAGGGATGGTGTTTCCCCATACTGACCAATACCAACATTAAAAAAGGAAGGAAAAGCAGAGGTTTAACTCTACCTTTTTCCTGATCTATGCATTTTTTCACGCTACTTTCTCTTGAACTAGAGGGTGATGGTTTAGACAGCACAGGTTAGTGAGAGGCAGGGTGTGGATTCTCACTGTGACCCACCGTTCATCGTGCCTGTCAGGGACACTGGTGAGGCTTAAAGATTCTTTCAATGACAAAAAAAATGAATGATTTTTATATTCTCAGAGGTGAAATCAAACCAATCCCATTAATTTCAATTAAAATGTTACCTGTCTCAAGCTATCTCTTTTTTTTTTTCCACCCTCAAAGACTGTTTAGGGATGGGAAAAATGAAATATTAATGCATTCTATAAATAATATGTGTGAGGTCCGTGGGGACCCAGAACCCCCACATCATTAGTTAAATTGATCTTCCTTTTAGATTTTGCAGGAAATCGGGGGGTTGCATGGCTTAGTTTTCAAGAAAAGCGGTCAAACCTGGCTCTGAACTGCTGTGTATCAGATATGGAACTGAGGTTTCTCATCCTCTTCCTTATTTATGGTCATTTTACGTGTTGTGTCATGTCAGAATTTCAGGAGACGTCCTGGTAGTCTGCACAGTAACCCTTACTCACGCAGTGAGTTCTGTTACGGTGTCTTCATGTGTAAGGGATTGCAGGATTATGGCCTTTAAAAGGGAGTAAGTATCCAAGCTCAGTTTGTTTCCATTGTGACTAATTGCCTGCTTATCATAGAATCACAGAACCCCAGACTCGTTCCTGTTGGAAGGGACCTCAAAGCTCCTCCAGCTCCAACCCCTGCCACGGGCAGGGACACCTTCCACTAGAGCAGGTTGCTCCAAGCCCCTGTGTCCAACCTGCCCTTGAACACTGCCAGGGATGGGGCAGCCACAGCTTCTCTGGGCACCCTGTGCCAGCGCCTCAGCACCCTCACAGGGAACAGCTTCTGCCTCAGAGCTCATCTCAATCTCCCCTCTGGCAGGTTCAAGCCATTCCCCTTGTCCTGTCCCTCCATCCCTTGTCCAAAGCCCCTCTCCAGGTTTCCTGGAGCCCCTTTAGGCCCTGGAGCTGCTCTAAGGTGTCCCCTTGAGGAGCCTTCTCTTCTCCAGCTGCCCCAGCCCAGCTCTCTCAGCCTGGCTCCAGAGCAGAGCTGCTCCAGCCCTCGCAGCAGCTCCATGGCCTCCTCTGGCCTCGCTCCAGCAGCTCCACGTCCCTCTTGTGCTGGGACCCCCGAGCTGAACACAGTATTCCAGGTGGGAGTATCACGATTATTTGCTTTCTGTAGTTTGCTTTTTCAGTGCTCAAAGATGGTTTTCATTGAATTCTTGTTGATATTTTAGACACCCAATGACCATCACAGGGTGCAAGTAGCTTCTAACAAAGCAGTAGCTTCACCTGACTTCTGCAGGAGCAGTTGTAGTGTATCTCACCCTGCTTCAGCTCCCTCTTTACAATGAAGCACAGTGTGGTTCCATCTTCCTTCCCCCGAATGCAGCAGTGGAGCTGTTAAATCCAGCAATCTTTTCCCCTGATTTTCTTTTTTATTCTTTTTTTTCTGTAATAACATAAAGTCACTGCATGAGCAACCAGCAATGTTTATTAATAGAGATCTCCAATTTTGGAGTCTTTGGTAAATTGAGAACATACTGAGAAAGAATCTTATCGCTTGAATCGTAGGAAATCCATTTCCAAGTTGTCTGTTTTTCATCAAATTAAAATTAGTTTCATGGGAATATGAGAAGGTTTTTATAATTAGATAATGGAAATTGGCCCAGGTTATCTTCCACTTATTTGGATGTAACATAAATAACAAGAATGTCACATCATGCCAGTATTTACTCATCTAACTCAGCACAAATCCTGGGTCAAGTAAAAAAGATTTGAAAACATTTTAGTGCTTGTTGCTTAGAGACCATTTTTCCCCACTGGAAGGATCTCACTCAAATCCATAGTTGCACAGCAAAAAAATCAGGAAATCATGAAGAATTGCAATCCCCTGTCAAAGAGTTTGCTCAGGTAAGACATTCCCAGGAACTGTCCATCAAGCGACCAAGAGTGATGTTCCCCTTCCCTGGCCAGCACAGAAACAGGACGAGGGATTATTTGGCTGTATTTCTCCTTTTCAATTAGTTTTACTCAGAAATAGGTAAATTTTGCTTTCAAATCTTTGATTTTAAGCATTATGATCATCTGTGCCCTCTCCCCTCTCCATGCCTGTACTGGATATTGAACCCAGATGGATTAGGTGAATATCCATGAGGTTTGGAGCCCGTCCCGCGGCCAGGAGGTTCCACCACTGTCTCGGCACAGTGGTGGCAATGGCTGGTGCTGCCGGAGGTGACTGTCTGCCCTCCAACTGCAATGGTTTCCTCAAAGGATTTATGACAACTAGAGCCACAGCAAACTATTTCCCCTACAAACTGCGAGCTGAGGGAGCTGGAAGCCAGATCAATGACAAAGGGTACGAAAGGGAATGCAGGTGACGCTGATAGAGAACCAAAGTAGTGCTTGCAGGCACAGTTTTATTGTTCTACCCAGTTAATAACAAAGATGAAGGGCTAAGTTCTGCTGGGGTGGCACAGGGCAAAACTCTCAATGAGCTGCAGGTCAGTGCTCAGTGAAAATCAATACACAGTGTCTGTAGGGTCTGCACTGGACTTGGGGTCTCACCACCTTGGGGTCTCACTTGGTGGTCTCACCACCAAGCCACGCGAGCAAACAGCAGTGGTCTCTGCCTCCTGCCCGTTACGCCAATGTTGACATTAATCCCACACAAAGAGAAGAGTTATTTTATTCATTTATTTTTAATCAGTGGCAAAATTCAAGCAGGAAAGAGGAAAGTGGGTTTTTTCCCTCTTTTTTCCCTCATTTCCCAGATCACAGAGGCAGCGCAGAGGCTGATGTGCATGGTGGGTCTCCTGACTCGGCGTCCTGCACGCTCCCAGCAAACACATCTATTGATGGGTCTGAAATGCCTCTTTCCATTTCCCTGCAGAACAAGGTCTTTAATGATCTCTTCACTTAAACAGAGTCTTGTTGGGGCTAATATTATCTGAAACAGTATGGCAGGAGACCCCAGTCTCCACAGATAGCTCTGGAGATTGCTGGCGGGGGAATTGCCCTAGATATCTTTTATCAGAAGTTCAAATGTCTATTAAAAAAGGGCGAAGATTGTGTAACCTCAGGTGAACCTTCAGTCAAATCATATTTATTGTCACAAGGTGGGTTGCAAAAGACAGCTCTGTGATCATTTGCACAGTGTGAATAAAGAAATAGGTACTGTCCTATATTCCTTTTGAGTAAGATTTATAATTTAGGCAATAGCATCATCAGTGAATGGGTTGCTCACAGTATGGTGTGGTGTAACGAAGGGAAAGTGTGACATATCCCTTCCAGACAACAGCAACATCATATACCAAGCAGCACAATCATTTTCCTTCGCAAGTACTGCAAAGTACATTTTCAGTAATCCCATTTCTCTCATACTTGAAGTCTAAAATCACTTAAAAACAAATGGTCAGTTGGGTGAAATACCGTCAGTGCATTTGCACATGTTCCTATTAGGCATTAATCCTCAGATGACCTTTATGTGACTGTTTCTTTCCAGATACACTAGATTCATTGCCTGAAAACTACGAAATATCCCAATAATATCCCACACAGCTGCCATAGGAAGGCTTTCCACCTGCAAAAGGAACTCATATATGGGAATCTTGCAGATCCCAACCAACCCGTTCAGCTCTCTGAATACATGGGAAAAATTCTGCATCAGTGACTGAAGAGACATTAAAATTAAATAAACCCAGGGAAAAAGCACGTCCTGCATAACTTTTGGGGTAGCTTAAAATAAACGTGTATCCATATTTTAGGTACTATTCGACACCCATCTATTCACACTCATAAGACTGAAGGGCTTCCTCACAGGTTTTGCATACCGGGAGCTGTAATTTCTTTTTTATCCCTATATAGACTTGTCAGGCTTTTATATATTAACCACTGATTGGTTTTGTCTTCCTTTAAGAAATGCAATCCCTGCAAACACATCACCTCTTGGCGCGTACTCTGCACACGGAAACAGGCTCCTTGGTGAACTAACACATGGAGAATGCAAAACACTATTGATAAGCATTGTGGCACTCTTAAAAGCAGCTGGGGTATAGTCTTGGGGTATTTTCTCATCTTCCCCTTTGTGAATCTCAAAAGTTAATATATTCTATATGCTTCTCCCTCTTTCTCTTTCCCCCATGTTCTATTTATTTCTTTCTTTCCCCCCTTGCCCTAAATTCTGGTGTCTACCCCCAGGACACGGGATCGGTGAGAGCAGTTTGAAATTAGAGCCTACAGGCAAAGGATTTCCCAACCTGTGCCGGTATGATGCTTCCTAAGGATCCCCACTCAGGAGCCCAGCACTGTGCAGCTCAGGTTGGAGTGGGAAGGGGAGCTAGTGGCAGTCGCTGTATTGTGCCTGACATCTAATTATGTCCTAGTCCTTGGCAAGAGCTTGAAGATAACCTGCCCCTTGCCAATCACCCTGGAAAAGTGCTGCTTTTCTCTTCAATGTCTTTAGAGGCTTCCACAGCGTTGAGCTCCCTTTGCACATTCTTGCTGCCAGGTACACAGTGGACCTGTGATCGTGTTGGAGAAAAACCCCTTTTTGGGCCTTAGGAACGTGCGTATGTTCCACTTGTTTTGTGGCTTCCCAAGTTTTCTGTGGGAGAAAAAAGAACTGTTTGCAGCAACTGCAGAAAGTTGCATTTCTGGCTTTATAATGGAGCTGTCATCTCTCCAGCAAATACAATTACCTGCTTCATAATTAGGACAAGTTTGGCTGAGATTATGTGAGTCACTGGGAAGTTATAATCTGTCATTTAACCCATAATAGCTCTATAGTTTCATAAATGTCTTCCCTACAGAGTGAATCCTGAATTTATGATGAAGGTCATGTAACTCAGCTCTTGAAGGAAGCATGAAGGAGGTGGGGTGCAGGGTGGAGGCTGCTGCCTGGGGTGGCTTTCCAGGGGATGATTGCCAAACTGTCTGGCAAATAACCATATAATAGAGGAATGTGTGTAAACCAAAGAATGACATAAGGAAAGAAATCTAATTATCCCAAAATAAAGAAACATGGGATGGAATTCCAGTGTGACCTTCCAAACACATACATATAAAAAAAAAACAACAGATTTTTTAACCCAGCTACATTTCCTTTGGAATTTGATTATTGAGACCAGAAATTCTTACAGGTAATCTCTGGGAATCCCAGCCTGGTTCATGTTGGAAGGGACCTTACAGCTCCTCCAGCCCCAACCCCTGCCACGGGCAGGGACACCTTCCACTAGAGCAGGATGCTCCAAGCCCCTGTGTCCAACCTGGCCTTGAACACTGCCAGGGATGGGGCAGCCACCGCTTCTCTGGGCACCCTGTGCCAGCGCCTCAGCACCCTCACAGGGAAGAGCTTCTGCCCAAGAGCTCATCTCAATCTCCCCTCTGGCAGGTTCAAGCCATTCCCCTTGGCCTGTCCTTTAGAGCAGACCTGAGGTTTTTGTCCCCACACTGATGCACTGCTCTCTGAGCAGAGGGGTGGGATCTGCTCGTTACCCTGATTGACTAGGAGTGTGAACTGGAATCTGCCTTCTTTAGGGATAACATCAGAGGAAAACATGCTGGAGTGGAAGTGGTGGAACCCAGATATTGTTGTTATCAGTGAGGCTTCTGAATGCAAGAGATGATGTATGTAAAGGAGGAAATCCTTACTGTTCTTGTTCCTTTCATTAGTTCACAGACAAAATATAGCATTTTAGTGGAAAAGAACATGTGTTTGTCCAAAATTAGGTTGCAGTTTGTGGCTTTAAAATATGGGGGACAATACCAACATTTGTTTTTTCTTCCTTAGGGATCAGAGAGCTCCTGCACTTGTGCGTTGTATTTCAAGTCCACTTGCTGTAAGTTTTTTCTTCCTTTTTATTTTTTCATCCTGAAGCTATTTTAAACACTTCATAATGCACTAAATGAGAGAAATTTGGTTAATATTCTGATGGCTCCTTTTTCTTGTGTTGCTGCTAAGAAACAAAAAAGTTATATTGTTTTGGACACAGTTTTGTTTCAGTTAATTTTGCTGCTAAATTTCAGAGTTACCCTTTTATGTGCTCAGAAAGAAAATCTAAAATAGATTTTTGACTGGAGAGAGGGAAGATTCACCAAGGAAGGTGATAAAGGGCAACCAGCATGGTTTGTGTATACTCCTATGGAGAAACGTCTTTCCAGAACCCACCTGGTTGTTTTGATTTGGCTCGAAGCTGCCCCCCTGCTAAAAGCTTAAATTGGTTCATGTGCTGTTTGTGAATGGTAAAACCTGACTTGGAAAAGAGTAGTGGCAGTTATGGGAAGTTTATGATGGCTCATGAGTTCAGTCTGACGGATAAATGAAAGACTGGGGTGAATTTTCCTTATGTGGTTGGCTAAGAGGGAAACAAAGTCACAAATTATACAATAATTAGAATAGGGACGTGTAATATTTAGTGGCTCTCTATATCATTCCAGAGATATAAAAAGACAGCTTTAAGAAAGGAAACTCCATAAAGGAAAGGAAATAGCATGTAGCATGTATCAAAAAAATTTGACATATCACAGCTGAGTTATTCCTATTTCTGATGTGCCATTCACCAGTGAGGAAAACAGAGAAAGGAGCTGGAAAGAAGGCACTGTTTGACTAATAGTCAATAAATAACTATGTTTTAGTTAAAATGTGCCATCTCATTCTGAGGTTCCTGTATTACATGAACAGGAAAATGTATGAATGCATAACGCAGTAATAATTAAAACTACAGTTTTTCAACTCCTAAATTTAACTGTTTGGCAATCAACTGCCTGATAAGTCTCACTTTTTTGCATGTGGCTTTTTCATTCTGTGAGTATTAAATCGTTCCAGTTGGTGGTTGCAGATTCTTCAGCTGTTGACAGTTTTCTGTTGTGTCTATCAGATATAACTTGCTCTAAGTATTGCTTCATCTTTGCACGCAAGTCAAAGATGTTGTTTTCCACGTTTAATAAATGGAGGGGGTCACAAAGTTCTAAAGCCTCAAAGACACATCTGTAAGACCAGGGTGGAGAGGGACCTCAATGTCTTGGCTGGAGGTGGGTTGCAGAGATTGGCTCTGGAAGCAGCAGTGATGTGTAATCTCGAGTTATTGGCTGCAACACTTGTACCTTTTGGGCAAACTTAAATAGTGTATGTTCTCTGATTCTTATTGTTTTAGTGAATTCAGGTATTAAATCTATCTCATTTTCCTAGCTTGGCATAGGTGGTCTCAGTGCTTTAGAAAATGAATGAGTAATTTGGCTAGGGTAGCTCCTTAAAAGAGCAGATGCTAGGGATCAAATGAGAGCTGCCCATTTCTGAGACTGGTGGCCAGGGGTGCAAACAGCATCGCTTCCCACAGTGGTTTTTATCACCTGGACTCTTGCAAACAGGACTTGAACTACCAGCTCCATTCACACAGCTATCAGCAGGTAAATGGCTTATACTTACTTCCAATGTAGGCTGCATTTAAACTCCTGACTTAGAAAAAAATGCTCCAGGCCATTCACAGCTCCACTCCCAAGCCTGCATCTCTTCCTAGCTGTATGTAAGGATAGCCATTGGGGTTATTTTCATGTTTTAAATGGAGATATCCACAATACAGGGAAATATTGGAGAGAGGCTGTATTTGGATCAATGCTGCTGTTTATAAGCCATTCTCTGGCTGAAAAATGAGTTGTAGGATAACGTGGTGCTGGTTGGTGGCATGGGCTTGCTGCGTGCTCTCTGAGTGAGCCTGTGTGACAGCTCTGTGCAATGCGGCTTCTCGGGGATGCACAGGTCCATCTGATGAGCTCTCCTGGGTTCAGATCATGCTTTTAAAGTTTTCTCATAAACATCTTGCTCTTCGCCTAACAATGAGGAGACCAACTCAAATGCATCAGGAAGAGGTAAAAGCCGTGAACGGCGTTTCCAGAAATACTTTTCCATTTGCATTTTGAATGGGGTCATCAGGCTGGCTCAGCATAAACTGAATTGAAAATAAAGGCTCCTGCTG